>NW_007246414.1:509002-590015 GCF_000164805.1 Carlito syrichta | reverse complement strand
CAGGGGCCGCAGGTGCCCGGGCGGCCCGCACTCGCGCCGCGGCGGAGGGGGAGGGGGCGGGGGCGGGGGCGGCTCCTGGAAGACGGGACTCTGCGGCGGGGGCGGGGGTCTCCAGAGCCCAAGCCCTGTATCCCTCGGCCGCCGCTGAGAATCTGCTTTCAGCACTGCGAGAGCCCCTTCCCACGAAGGAGCTTGGGCTGCTCGTGTGTTTGCAGCCTAGGTCCTGGGAGAGGCACTGCTCTTCGGAGCCTGCAGAGTGTGAAGTTATCGACAGGGACAACAAAATTTTTTTTCATTCTTGAATTCACCGAGAAGACGCAATAAAGTGAGGGTTATAGATTTAGGAATCGGAGCAATTTCTCTCTCTCTTTTCCTCTTTAAGAAAGCTAAATTCTTAGGAAGATTAGAAAAGGTGAAGTTCTAGCAAGTCGTTTGCACGTAGACGTGAAAAGAGCTTGTAGGTATCTAGAACCGGTGTGAGATGTAAACTGGACGGTGTTTTTCGATGGGCATTCGATAGCATCTGTGGAACTTGTGGATTTGGGTTGGGAGATAAGTATTCAGCAACTTGAAAGTCAAACCTGCCTGTGTGCCTCAATCTGAAGCCCCGGAGGAGTTTTAAGCCTCTTTTATCGTATCTGCTTTTAAAACAGAAGGCTTCCTAGAAGTTCTTATCTAATGTATGTGGTGAGCATTAATGTTACTCTGTTTAATGATTCATAGCTGCTAGTAAGAGTCTGCCTAAACAGGTTTTAAGCTTTCATCCTTATATTGATCCAAGCCAGTTATCCACGTCTCCAAAACGTAAAGCCACATATGCATAGGTACGTGCAGTGGACTGCAGAGCACTGGGGCCAGGAGTTTTGAGGGCTGGGTTCTTGACCCCACTCTGCTGTTAACTAAGCAGTGTGGCTTTGGGTCCGGCACTTTTCCTCTTCAAGCCTAAGTGTGTTCATCTAATAGAATGAAAGGCAGGTTTCTTCTAACAAATTCTGTGAAGTATGAAAATGCCCATACACGGGCCTCTGTTTTAGAAGTTACCTGTGTGTGAGCGACGACTGAGTTGAATTGAGTTCTGTTTGCATAATCTTGTATGTTGATACTGCTTTCTTAAAATCTTGGGAGAAAAACTTGGGTGCCTTATGTGCCAGTGAAGGACAACTAGGAGTCCCAAACTCATACTGCTGAAAGGGACAAATAGTAAATATTTTAGGCTTTGCTGGCCACATATACTCTCTGTTGTGTATTCTTGTTTTTGTTTTTACAACCCTTTAAAAATGTGAAAACCCTTCTTAGCTCAGGGACATGCAAGACAGGGCCTGTAGCTTGCTGACCCCTGCTAAAGAATGGTAGTTGGCTACTGTACTCTCCTTATATGGCTTCCAAGTAGGACTTAAAGAAAGGTCTGGTCAGAACATGCTCATTAATAATACTCTTTTTGCTCTTTTTGTAGAAATACCAAAACATACCTTGTTTAGTTAGGAACTAACATTAAGGAGAGGCCTTGGATGTTCTATTTTGGTTTATGTCTCTGGGGTAAACTGACTTAATTTTTGTAATAGTGCACAAAGACTTTAGGACTTTAAGTGTATTATTTAGGACAGACACATTAGCATTAATTAAGCTTTTCTTGAAATATGTTTAACCAAATCTGTTATTTTTGTGTTTTGCTCAGTTTTATTATCATTCAAAAATAAATTTCTACTGTCTTTTTGTAGAAAGAGGGAACTTAAATAGCTTAAATATTCAGGATTCAGTTACAAGTTGGAAGTTGGTAGAAATCCTCTGAAGCAGAATTCTTACAGTAATACATACTCAATGGCAATTTGGTTATCTTGAAGGCAATCTACTTAAACATTGGCCTAAGACATACAAATGTGAGACAAAAGGGAATATGAATATGGGCTTAATTCTCTTCAGAGAGTTTGGGATTTTCTGAAAACACAGTCCTCCGTTGCTAAGTGGGAAATATTTGGGGCAAGTCACACTTAAAACTGAGTTCTCTTCTTGCTGGGCTAGGCTTTGTAGGCATCAGACAAGGAATAAGCAGCTCTCAAGGATCTTGCACATTCTTGGAATACGCCTGTGTAACGGAAAGTCGAATGGATGCCATTGAAGAGGTGCAAAGTGTTTTGTGAACTGAAAGATAAGATGAAGAGTGTCTTTTTGACTTAATTCAGATGGACTTTAAGTTTGGTGGAGGGAGGGAAGTGGGATGAAGAGGACTTCCAGGCAGAGGGAAAAAAAAAAAACATGACCAATGGTGGAGTGTAGGAGTTTTTTCAAGGGCTATTGTTTGGATAGTCAGGTTTTGCTGACACTGGAGTATGTTTGGGGAATAATGGAGCACATAGTCAGAAAGGGACCATATTATGAAAGATTCTGAAGACAGGCAGAGGATTTCATATTTCAGCAGGCAGTGGAGATGCATTGAATTTTTGACTTTGAATGGTGCAGAAATTAGAGGCTAGGGAAGGAGGCCCTTGCAGTGGTCTGGATTGAATGCTGAGTGATGGGCATCCAAACCTGGGTGACAGCCCTAGAATAGAAGAGGAGGGGCCATCTGTGATATTCAGGGCCTGCTGGGTAGCCATAATGTGAGGTGCTTTGTGGAATAATGTTTAATTGAGGTCAGATGATCAAGGATGGGTGGAGAGCTCTGAACTGTTTGTGAAGGTAACAGGCAGTAGCAGATCTAAGAGAAGTGACTCATAGAGCCGTAATATAGGAGGACTCTGTCAGTGCCACAGGGGTTAGAGAAAAGAAACTGAAGATTTAACTTGAGGGCTGATTTTGCATGGCAGATATGAAGTGATGAGGAGGGCCAGTAGTACTCAAACTTGGGAATGAGGGAGACAATGGGAAGGGGGCATTTGGTAATGTCTAGGGGGCATTTAGGGTTGTCATAACTGGGTGAGGGGAGAGAACGGTTCCACTGGCATCTAGTGGGTAAAGGCCAGAAGTGAAACATCTTGCAGTGCATAGGCCTGCCCCACAACAAGAATTATCTGGCCAAATGTCAATAGTGACAAGATTGAGAAACCTTGACCTGGACTGTAGTAGTGGAAATGGAACAGAAAATAAGATACAGGGATTATGAAGGTAAACTGATAGGCCTGGATTACCTGACAATATTTCCATGAGAGAAGAATGGAACAAGGCTTATTCTCTCTCTCTTTTTTTTTGAGTTGAAGTCTCACTCTTTGTCGCCCAGGCTGGAGTGCAGTGGCACGCTCACGGCCATCACAGCCTCTGTCTGCTGGGCTTAGGCGATCCTTCTGCCTCAGCCTTCCAGGTATTTGTAACTACAGACGCACGCCACCACACCCAGCTGTTTTTTGTGATTTATTGTAGAGTTGAGGTGTCACCAAGTTACCTAGACTGAACTTGAACCCCCAGGCTCTTGCCACGACCTCCCAAAGTGCTGGGATTACAGGCTGAGCCACTGTACCCAGCAAGGCTTAGTCTCTGTTGAACACCACTCATGGTTATAAAAGGGGCAGGGAGAAGGCTTGATTTTTTTTTTTTTTTTTAGAGAGATAATGATGGGTTTGATTTCAGGCTTTTTTTTTTTTTTTTTGAGTTTGAGTCTCACTCTGTCGCCCAGCCTGGAGTGCAGTGGCACGCTCCCTGATTTCAGGCATTTTTAGATGGCACGTCTCCAGGAGATAATTGGAAATGGGCAGAAATTTGTCCACCCTGATTGCTGGCTCTTATAGTGAACAGGTTTTTGGGATCTCTTCCTCTGTCTTCCTCAGCTAAGTGTGTTTAGGACAGGGTCCCACACAGTGGCCGTGCACATACATATCAGGGCTTTGAGTGGTACAGTAGTTTTCAGCATTTATTAATGAAGGTCTTGAGAGGGCTGAGTCATCTGGGAGAATGAGTAATAGAGAACAAAGAACAGAGAACCCAGAACTGAAGGACGGAGGAGCTGGCATTTATTGGGTGCTGATTATGTTCCTTTTACCAGGCAAATCATTTTCATGCAGTAACTCATTTGATCCTTGCAATAGCCTGTGAAGTGGGTAATTATTCTTGTTTATTAACTAAGAATTTGATGGGCAGAGAAGTTAACTGCGTAGTTTGAATAGTGAGTGTCTCCTTTACTATCAATCACCTTCCAACTCTTTCTCACCGTTGCTGTTCATGTGGCGGGGTGTGAGGTGAGGCGTGACTGTCCATCTCTGCTTTTGATTTGCCCATAGTTCTTATGACAAGTAGGGATTTTAGAACATTTGATTTTGAGTTAAATATATCAACTTTCTCCTTTGTATAATAAATAGTTTAATGAATGAAGATGTCATGAAACACAGCCACTTCAGAGAAAGAGGGAGATTCTTGTAGTTGGTATCCTGGGCACACATAGATACAATTTTTCCTTCTTACAACTGTCAACACACATTTTAAGGTGTGTTCATTACACTTGCTTTGGAACAGCAGAGAAAAATCTGTTCTGAGTTTAAGGGTTTGTTTTTGAAGACAGTGTCAATAGATAAAATGAAGGAGTGGACACTTTGTAAAATTATGCTCTGTACCACATAGAGCAAGACTGGGGGAGAAAAATCTGGCTCATAGGATTTAATCATGAGGAATTTTGCTGCCTGGCGAGTAAGAAAATTTTCAGTGTTGGGACTTAAAAGTCTGCTTTTCCAGAAATAATTTTTTTAACTTTCTTAAAGATTAAGAAAGGTATATATTTACCACACTAATCAGTATGTTTTCTTAGCTATCACTGAAAGCCTCTATTTTGGGCCTTAATACGTCATACAGTCTTCAAATGTGTAATCGGTTGGTCGATAAAAGGTTTTAATACTAACTGTTCTTTCATTAAAGTTTGTAAAAAAATAGTACACGATTAATGAAGCTGAAAATCTGTAGGGCATTTGTATTGAGTAATATCTTGGTTGAAGGATTAGCACACATACATTTAAGGGGGAAAAGCAACAACAATGAACTATAAACAATTTTGTCTTTCTCTTGAAATTTGTTTAAGTCAGTTATAAGATCTGTTTATTAGTGTTAGGTTTAAAAATAGAGTCTCATTTGTGCATTCATGGCTATAAACTTAATACAAGTAAATGTTAGGTTTGTTATTCCGGAGTAGTGATTTTTTGCATTTATAATTTCTGATTTGCTAATGTAATTGTAACAAACTACAACAGTAATCTTGCCTTAATCAGAGACTTTTCTATACACAGTTTAAAAGGTACTGTTTGTGAAAGAAGTCACAGTTAATGTCTCTCTGTAGTATCATGTACTTTTAAAATTTTTGTTTTCTCATTTCATGTCATGCTAATATTAGTCATTTCTTTCCTTTTTTCCTTTTTAAATCAATAACCCGGAGTTAGAGTTTTAGTGTTTTGGGAATTCTTGCTAAGCATTTGACAGAACTATACAAGAACATGAGAGGCTCTGAACAATGGGAGGCAAGTTCCAGTCCTGGCGTTGTTAACTAGCTTTGTGACCTTGAACAAATCACTGAATGGGCTTTAGCGGCTGGATTGGATTTTTGTGATCTGTAACTCAAATGAGAGTTCTTTGTGTGGGGGCGGCCACTCTATCCAGCCACACTCCTAAGGCACACTCAGACTTGCGATTCGTTGTTCCACTATTTTGGCACTGGAATTGATTTCTTTTACATTCTTTAAGGGGTTTAAAGAGGCGAATCTAAGTCTAGAATGCTGAAGTGACTATAGATACTAGAGAAAACTGATCAAGGGTTAGAAGTCCATGGTGCTTAGTTCTTCAAGGTATCTGGACAGCAAGAATTTGAAATGGGTGGTGATAAGACTTGTCATTTCTGATGTTTTTCCTCTCATAAGCTTCATTTTCTTTTTTTCTTTTTTTTGAGTTGGAGTCTCACTCTGTCTGGAGTGCAGTGGCCGCTCCCGGCCACCGCAGCCTTGACCTGCTGGGCTCCGACGATCCTTCCGCCTCAGCCTTCCATGTAGCTGGAACTACAGGCGCGCGCTACCACGCCCGGCTAATTTTTTAATTTATTGTAGAGATGAGGTCTCGCCAAGTTGCCCAGGCGGGTCTCGAACCCGCGGGCTCAGGCAATCCACTCACCTCAGCCTCCCAAAGCGCGGACTTACAGGCTGAGCCACTGAGCCCGGCTTAAGCTTCATTTTCAATAGTCTTTCCTATCATACCATCTTTTTTCCTTTATGTAAGAAATTTGCCTAATGGAAGGTAAACTGCACCACATTTCATTGAGATTTGATGAATTGTAGCATTTAGCCTTTTTAAAATTAAGGGCACTCCATCTCTTCTCTGTTTTGTTCAAAATTAGCCATATGCTGAATTTGCATTCTTTCTTAATAAATAATGAATTCAGACTTTGTTAGAATGTGTATCTTTTGATCCAGTTCCATGGAGTTTTACTCGTAATTTGAGGTTTCCAGCCTTCCCCCAACCTAGTCAAACTCATTCCATAGACCTCTACATTCATTCAGTTTTAAGGAGATGAAATGTGAAATGCTTAACATATAGCTTTCTTAAACCTGCTTTTATATAGTTTTGACAAAGAGGGCTTTGTGGTTACTCTACATTTGTGCAATGGTGAAAAATGAGGGCATCTCTGCCTTTATGGGTTATAACTTTTGCTAATATTAAAAGGGAAAAGAACTGTGTACAATAATAGACAATTATTGGGTGGGAAGGCAATGGGAAACTACTTGGGTGTAAGGGAGGCATGGACTAGGGGCAAAGGGAGGGAGAATAAGATGGTTCATATAGTGGGAACTGTATGTGAAGGACCTGAAACTGTGAAGAACTTAATGTGTTTAAGGAAATTAAAACCTGAAGCATTATGGACAACAGGGGAGAATGTCAGAGACCATCTATGGTGGGGCCTTGTACACAGTGGTAAGGAGTTTGGGTTTTAATGGAAATGTGCCGGAAGTTTTTAATTCAGAGAGTAGCATCATCTGAATTATGTTTTTAAAGATCACCCTGATGGCTGAGTTAGTAGAGAATACTGGGGCGGGAGAAGCAGATAGACCAGTGAATGTGCTGTAGTCCAGGCAAGAGACAGCAGTGGCTTAGATTAGCAAGGTGGCAGTAGGATGAAGAGGAGGGGGTGTATTTGAGATTTTTTAATGTGGTAGAAATAAGAAGGCATGGTAATGGATTGAAAATGGAATGTAAGGGAGAGGAAAGAACTCCAGGCTGTTGCTGGAAGTTGTCATTATTGGATGGCTGGGAGAGAGATGGATTTTGGGGGGTTGTTTTGATGGGAGGGATAATGGTAAATTCAGCAGTTCCCTTTTGTCCATCTTAGTTCTCAGAAGCCCGTGAGAGGCTAGAGAGGATCTATAAATCTTGAGGAAGTCAGAGATATTTGGTTTATAGATGTGAGTTGGAGATTGTCAGTATATCAGTGACATTTAAGGCAATAAAAATGGATGAAATCATTGAAGGAAAGATTATGAAGAGGAAAGAAGGATTAGCTAGAAATTGAACCCTGAGGAACACTCAACATTTCTAAGTTGGATAAACTGGAAAACCTCTGGGAAGGAGTCTTAAGGACAGCCATAACGGCTGGAAAGAAATTGGGAGTTGTAGTGTACAGTATAGCATGTCATGGATGCCAAGTAATTTAAGTATTTCAGGGAGGGTTTAGTCATCTGTGTTGAGTTTGGCTAAGAGGTTGAGAAGATGTGGGCAGGAAAGTGACCTTTGGATTTGGCAACTAAAAGTCATTAGTAACACCCATGAGCCAGTTGCTTGGACTGGTGGAGATGGATGCCAGATTTGAGTGACTTGAAGGATAGATGGTGGCTGAGGACCTAGAGATAGGGTGTTTAGATAGCTTTTTAAAGAAGTTTGCCTATGAAAGGGAACAGATGCAGGGTAGAAGCTGGAGGCGGACCAGGATATAAAATAATTCTTGTTTGTTTTTTAGTGTAAGAAATCCACAGAATGATTTTACTTGTTAAGCTTAAGGGAAGGGAGGAAGAAAAGTCCTTGAAAAAGCAAGAGTGGTCAGGATGCTGACCTCACGGAGAGAATCCTTTGATAGAAAGGGAATGCTTCCTCAGTTTTAAGAGGGGGGGAAGAAAGAAGAATGAGGATACAGAGGCAAATAGGAACATAGGTTTAGTGGGCAGAAAGATAGGATGTTCTAGCCTAATGGCTCCTATTTTTTTTCTAAGCAGGCAAGATCAGCAGTGTAATAGTGATATGAAATCTGAATATGAAAGTAAGACAAAAGCCGGGCTCAGTGCCTCAGCCTGTAATCCCGCGCCTTGGGAGGCTGAGGTGAGTGGATTGCCTGAGCCCACGGGTTTGAGACCCGCCTGGGCAACTTGGCAAGACCTCATCTCTACAATAAATAAAAAAATTAGCCGGGCGTGGTAGCGCGCGCCTGTAGTTCCAGCTACTTGGAAGACTGAGGCGGAAGGATCGCCGGAGCCCAGCAGGTCGAGGCTGCGGTGGCCGGGAGCGGCCACTGCACTCCAGTCTGGGCGACAGAGTGAGACTCCAAAAAAAAAGAAAGTAAGAAAAGAATACATTCACAATAGCATCTAAAGGGTCTGAAATGCTTAGAAATAAATTTAACAAAAGAATCACCAATATTTTTATACTAAAAGCTACATTAGAGAAATTAAGGAAGATCTAAATAAATGGAGAGTTCTGTGTTCATAGATAGGAAGATTGGATGTTGTTAAGATGGTAGTTCTTCTTAAATTGATCAATAGATTCCACAAAATCCCAGTAGGCTTTTAATACAATTTATAAGGAAATACAAAGAACCTAGAATAGTCAAAACAATTTTGTAAAAGAACAGAGTAAGAGACTTAACCATACTCAGTTTTAAAACTTAACTGTAATGTTATAATAATGAAGATGTTGTGATTGGCATAAGAATAAGCACGTAGATCAATGGAACAGAATTGCAAATCCAGAAATAACCCTTTACATTTATCAGCAATTAATTTTTGAAAAAGTGCCTGAATGGTTCGATGGGCAAAAGATAGTCTTTTCAAAATCAGTGGTACAGGGACAATTGGATATTCATATGTTAAAAAAAAGAATTTAGACATATTATTATATATACTTTATACCATACACAAAAATTATCTCAAAATAGATCATAGACCTAATTGTGAAACCTAAGGCTAAACCTAAACTTGTGAAACTTCTAGATGACTAGGAGAAAATCTTTGTGACCTTGGATTAGGCTGAATTCTTACATACCAAAAGCATGATCCTTAAAAAAAAAACTAATAAATTGAACTTCATTGCAATTTTTAAAAACTGTTACACTTTAGAGGATACTTAAAGTATAAAAAGACAAGCTACAGATTGGGGGAAATATATGCATATCACAAACATGATAAAGGTCTTTTATCTAGAATAGCCAAAGAAATTTTACAGCTCAATTATAAAGAAAAAAATTAAAAATGAACAAAAGGCTTTAATGGTATTTCACCAAAGAAGATCATCTAAATGACCAATAAGCATATGAAAAGATGTTCTACATCATTAGTCATTAGGGAAATGCAAATTAAATCACAATGATATACCGTCACACACCCACTAGAATAGCTATAGTTAAAAAGACTGACGATACTTAGAATTTGTATTGTGGAGAAACTAGAGCCCTTATATACTTCTCTTGGGAATGTAAATAGCACAGCTACTTTGCAAAACAGTTTTGCCATTTCTTAAAAAGCTAAACAAATGTACTGTAGGAACCAGCAGTTCAACTCTTAGAAATTTGCCCAAGAGAAATGAAAATGCACATACAAACAAAGAATTGTACGTAAATGTCTGTCAGCAGCATGATTCACAGTTGTCAAAAACTGGAAAACAATCCAAATGTCCATCAAATGGTGATCGAATGCATAAAATATTGAATACTTTTCTGCAGTGTAAAGGAGCAAATCACTGATGTATGTTAAAACAAAGATGAATGAAAAAAGCAACTCTAGGCAACAAAATGAGGCCTGTCTCTCAAAAAATAATATTAAAAATTAGCCGGGTGTGGTGGCATGTGTGGAGACTGAGGCTGAGGGACTGCTTGAGCCCAGAAGTTCAAGGCTGCAGTAAGATCTGATCGAGTCCTGCACTCCAGCCTGGGCGGCGGAGCAAGTCCCTCCCTCTAAAGAAAAAAGCATGCTAAATGACAGAAACCAGATACAAAAAAATGTATATTGTGTGGTTGTGTTTATATGAGATATCTAGAAAAAGCAAATCTAGAGATAGCAGATTAGTGGTTGTGTGAAGACAGAGCAGGAGAAACAGTCTGGAGAAAATACTCAGGGTATAGAAAAGTTCTAAAATTAGATTATGATGAAAGAGCACAACTCTGTCAATTTTATTAATTTTTAGAGATAGGATCTTGTTCTGTCTGTCACCCAGGCTGGAGTGCAGTAGTGCCATCATGGCTCATTGCATGAAACCTGCAGTTCCTGGGCTCACGGGATCCTTCTGCTTCAGCCTCACAAGTAGCTAGGACTACAGGTGTGTGCCACCACACCTGGCTAGTTTTTAAAATTTTTTGTAGACAGAGTCTCACTACTTTGCTTAGGGTGGTCTCAAACTTCTGGCATCAAGCATTCCTCCTGCCTTGGCCTTCCAAGGCGTTGGTATTATAGATGGGAGACATGGCACCTGCCTATAAATTTTCTCAAAACTTAATGAATTGTACACTTAACCATGGTTGAATTTTGTGATGTATAAATTACACCTCAGAGCTATACAATTTTTTAAAATTATGAAATAGTCACCTTGAAGAATGTAAAGTTTGAGTGTGGTGGAGAATGGAGGACTCTGTACTGCTTATATGATATAATTTTAATGACAAAACCTCAACATAATGTCTGACATTCAGTTAGGGGTCTTATGTTTTGAAAGGTGATATATTGAAAGGTTTTATGTGTGGAGGAGACTGCAGTATCTCCTCTGCTAAAATTAGTTAGAATGGAGTATATTTACAGGAAGCATCAGTACTGAAATAATTCTGGCTAATGTTTATTCACTACTTTCTGTGTGCTAGAGACTGCTCTGCGTGCTTTATATGTATTAATGTATTTTATAAGAACATTATTTGTTAGACTTAGAAGGGACTGAAAATAAGGTGATTTATAATGGAGACCAGTTTCCATTTACTGACTTTGGGTGGTAGGCTGAATTTATATACACTAACTTGGTATCTTAGGGAATGTTATGAGAAATTACAGAAATATAATACTTCAAAAATAATGTGAGTTTGAATGAAGTGGTCATGCCTGACGAGTAGTCATTTTAATGAAATAGTAGTTTCAATTCACAGGCCCACTTTTGGTTGCTTTCTTCCACAGAAATAATCACTGTCATTGTCATAAATCTTTTTCTGGGCTAAAAGCTTCTAATGTTACTTAGAAGGACTGATTTAGTGACTTTGTATTTCGGAATTGCTGTGTTCATCTGAGTTTTCAGAGCTAGCTAGATCTTGGTCCCAGTCCTCACAATTTTATTATTATGCTCCTTTGGAGAAAAAACAGTTGTAAAGAATGCTATGCTCGCCCACAAAATGAGTGAGACTCCAACTCAAAAAAAAACAAAACCAAAACAAATGAGTTAGCTAAATTAAATGAGAAACTCCATTGACCTGTTTCCTTACATAGATTGTTATTGGATTTTGGAGGGGAGGGTGTTTCATTTGTTATTAAAAGAATTAGAAGTTTGACAGTTTAGAGACAGTTTAGAGATTGTTTAGTACAGTACCCAAGTAACTTTTTGTGTCGACAAGTATGACATTTAGTCAAAATAGCAGACGTTAGAATATGACAGTTCCTTATTTGACTCTCCACTTGGTGCTTTATTAACTTCTCACCCTGAGCAAGTAACTTAACTTCTCTTGAGTTTCCATTTCCTCATCTGTTGACCAAGGATAATACTAGTTCTAAAGGTTTTGTTATACCAAACTATAGTAACCTATGAACATCTAGCATAGTGCCTGGTTCTTAGAATGTGGTCAGATACATTTCACTCAACAAGCGCTGCTCTATGTGAGAAAGCTCATAGTTTGTAGGATCTCGGCTTTAGTAGAGCACTTTGTCCGTTGTTCTTCAAACCTAGCTTTTTAAAAAAATCTTTTTATACCTTTTGTTGTGTGAACTTACTAACGCCCCAACCCTTTGATTCTGTCAGTAATGCTCTTTGTTTTGCCCTTTTACTGTGTATTTTGAAGGTTTGCTTTCCTGAAGTGAATTTTGTCACTAAAAGACTCAAAAAATGATTCTGAGGTTTAAAGCCTACGTAATGGTGATGCCATTAACAGAAATAAAGAGGTGGGGGATGGGGGGAACTAGTTTTGGCAAAAAACAGCGTTTGGAACTTTGGATGTGTTGAATGTCAGGCCATGTTAATTTCATATGGGCAACAAGGTTAGCTGGGCATTTGAAAGCTTTAGATGCTTGTGCAGACTTGGTAGTGGTTCTTTCACTTTAGGCCATTCGTCAAAAAGGAGGGATGCAAACTTAACCTCTTTATATTTGAAATGTCCTTGCAGAGTTGATGGTAAATTACATTTTGTCCCAGGAACTTAGGGTTGTATTAAGACCTCAGAACTTTTCTAAAACTTTCATGAGATTGTCAGGAATGCAAGGTGGATATGGAAATAAAATGTCTTTTTACCTGAAATCAATCCAGCCTCCCAATAGTTGAACCTTGGATGCTAAACCCAGAAGACACCTTACATTTGAAACCCAAAAAGTATTTGCACATTTAATGTGAGAGGTTTTAGCTATTTGTAAGCAACCCCTGAACCTCTGGACATTTGGTAATTGTGTTTAGCTGAGGAGTAAACCTCAGAGCTGGAAAAGTCAGCCTGCCTCTTGACATCAGCATCTCATTGTACCTTCATGGTTCTCATTTGACACAGAATCCCGTTTAATCCTTATAATAAGCCTGCCAGGCATTCTTGTTGCCATTTCATTAATAAGAAAATGTGCTCTTATGATACTCAAGAATTTAAGTCTTGAAGGTGTGTGGACAAATTCCTTGAGAGTTAGTTATCCCGTAAACATTGCTGTACCATTTCTTCAGAGGATGGTTCTGTTGAATTTCTACTCACTATATATTCAGAATATATTTTTCTACTTAATATCCTGTAATTGCATCATTCGTTAATTCATCAATGTCATTATATACTTACTATGCCCCAGGGTATGCACCTAGGGCACTGGGTATGCAGAGGTCAGTGAAGGAGACATGTTTTCTGTCCTGGAAAAACTAATCTTTTCTTCTAAGCTCCAAGAATTTAGCAGGGGTCACATGACTATATCCCAGCACATTGTCAGTAGTGAATACTTGCCGAACATTGAATGAGTGAACAGTATTTCTCTTTTTTCCCCCAAAGTATGTTTGCTTATCCCTTATCTTAATACATACTGCTAACCAGTCTAAATTAACAGTAATAATTAATGCTGACATCATGCCTACTTTATGTCAGACATTATATGTGCCCCTTTACATATATTCATTTCATTCTTTGCTATGTGAAGTGGGTACAGTTTATTATCCCTATTTTTAAAATGACACAGAGAGGATAAGTAACGTCTCCAAAAATCACACAGCTAGTAAGTGACAGACTTGGGATTTATGTAGTCCTGCTCTTAACCACTATGCTCTATGTATGTTTCATGGAGGTATGAGAATGAAAGTCACTTTACTATTTGACAAGTTTGTATATTATTCCTTCAAAAATGTTTTCTGATTCAGATGTCTGATCAATCCTCTGATTTATTTATTTATATTTTTACATTCTCTATATTACTGAGATTTTATTTAACTTACTGTATTCTTTCTTGGGATCCAGAGCAACTTCTTCTATGATAAATTTTTTTCTGTATTTAGATATTTACAAACTAACTCAATTTTTAAAATAATCCTTTGGTTTCCTTTATAATTTTTATTCCAGGTATATTATCTAGATAACCTGAATCATTAAGGAACATCTCTAGAATGTTGTATTGTCTTTCATGGAATTAGAAAGGTCTTAGAAGTAATATTAAAACTCATACCACCATTTTTTTTTGTTTGACATCCTGCTTCTTCTTGTACTTTCTCTGATTATCCCAACCAGATAACACCTTTTCCTGTAATCTTTCAACACTGTTTTATAGTTTGCACTTATTTACAAATTAAACTTTAAGCATTTTCTCCCAGCATATCTGTTTCCCTTGCTAGGCAGCAAACAACCTGAGGGCAAGTTTTAACATTGCCTTGTTTGTTTCCCTTTTATCACTTTGTTCATGATAGGCGCCCACCTAAACCTATTAGTTTGGTTAGTTGGTGCTTTAGGACTTCATTCCTCATCAGTACATTGATAAGTCCTAGCCTTGCTTTTTTATTTTATCATACCACTTTTAAAATTCTAAATGACAATTAATTAGCCTTTGGAGCAATATGGAACCTCTGAGACCAGATTGTATAATACCTTCAGTTAGACTGTGAGTATTCTAGTAAATGCTTTTGAAAGTTATTCAGGTGACACTAGTCACATATAGTGAGGATACATACTAATAGCTTTAAGGAATTGTTGCCTCAAGGCTGATCTCTTAATTTTTTTTTTTTTAAGATATTACAGTTCACTTTAACAGTAAACTCACATGATGGCATACTTTTTTATTGTTGAACTTGACAGTAAGTAGTGGTAGACAGGTATGTAATCTACATGTGTAATGAACTTGACAGTAAGTAGTGGTAGGCAAGTATGTAATCTGTATAAGGAAACAGGGCAATGGAGTTACTCATTTAATTTAGTTAACTCTTTTTGTGGGAAAGCATAGCATTCTCATACAATGAATGTTGAGTGGTCATGCCTACCCAGCCTTAAAAACTTCTACCAACTTCCCCGCACACCTCCCAGACTTGTTTCTGATTATTTTCCTAGATGGACTTTGTGTTCTACCCTGACAAATCTGTCATGTCAATACCCTCTCCCCACTTCTTTGCAGTCTTCCCCCTTTTTCAAAACATGGCTGACTGCTGTAGGCTTTGGAAATTAATTTGAACCACCTCATTCTTACTTTGAGGATTTGATTTGCCTCCTGTCCATCCTTTTGTTTGCGTTTTGTGCTGTGTTGATTTTTATTCATTTATTCTATTGCTTAGCCTGTTTATACCATTGCTTAGCTGCTTCGCCAGTATATATACAACAATATTGTAAGCAAGTTGTGAATAAAATTCAGATTTCTTTCACAATCTCAAAATGTCTAGAGCAGTGAAAGCTCTCAGTAGATGTTTAGAAAACATAGCTTTTTAGGTTCAGGGGAAGCCATTTGCTTAACCCTGCTGTTGCTTTGCATTTGTAGATGTGATTGGGATGATGACTTAAGGCAATTCTGGGCTACTCAACCAGGGCCATAAGAGTTGGGGATGATGAAGCTTGTAGCTTTAGATGTGCCACTGCCAAGCACTCTGGGTACGCTCTCCCCACCCCAATCAACATTCTGGGCATGAGAAGAAAAGGAGGCAGCAGGAACAGGAACAAACAGTATAGAATACTCTGAGCTCTGACTTTGCTGCTTTGTTGATAGACATTTCCAGTTTCTCCTTCCTCCCTTTCAGAATCTTTTATTCTCTACCTCCCCCACTTTTATAGCACGAAGTTTAAAACAAAACAAAAACTAGGAATTTGTTAGTTATGGTAGTATCTGGATATCTTGGCACTATAGCATATGCTTTCTTTTATGGGATATAATAAAGCACAACTTTTGCAGAGTTCCACTGTGCCTGGCTGCAATTGGAAGACCACAAATCCAACTCAAGATCTGGGTGCAGGTTGGGCGATGGGATATCACAGGGTTTCACACTAAAATAGCACCTTTCTTAGCACAGACCGTTGAAACTTGTGTCCCATCAAAATGATAGATTTTGCTGCTTCTCATGGCCCATGTAAGTCTCATGAGAATAATAGAAAGAATAGTAGAAACTGCAGGTGTTGATCCTTTGGAATCTAAGAACCTTCTATATTGTCTGACTGCCTTTAGAAAGCTACAGATTTAAAGGCTGGAGGGAGGGAGCTTCTGGTTAGGTTTTCTGTTTGCTACCCACAGTTTTGAACCCTTAGTGAAAGAAATCTTTTGCTTCCCTAATCCCATTTCCCTCTAATACTGGAGTGAATCCAAACTTAGTGTTTCTCACTTGCACCTAGCAAATGACAAAAAACTAAATTGTCATAGTTACTAATTGTATTGTGTCAAAGTTATTTTCTACATAGTGTTCTTTTTTTTTTTTTTTGCTTCTGGTGTTATTCATTTGACCCTGCACACCCATCTAACTGCCTTCCTATTTTTCTTCTTCCTTTTACTGCCAAATAACAAATGACCCAGATTTCTTCTCTACTGCCTGTACCCTGCCTATTCTCCTTAAGCATTGGTAATCTAACTTTTATATTGCTCCCTCTCTTTTTAAAAGATATCTTAAAGTTCACTGTTACCCTACTCGCCAAATCCAGTGACCTTCTCTTACTTTGTTTTACCTAAGCCTCCCTTGCAATGGACACTGAATTACTTCTTGGTGGATATTGTCTCTTCTTATTCACCGTAGTACTAGAGTATTCTGTCTTTAGCATCTAATTGTTTTCCTGCTCTTTTTCTTGTTTTGAAGCCTCTCTGACTCCTTTTTTCCTTATGTCCAGTCTATAAATTCCTTCAGATTCTCTTTCTTTGAAAGGTCTCAGCTAATCATTCTTTTATGTTCTTGACATTCTTATCCCAGTTCTGACCATCTCATTGCTAAACTGTTGCAGTGGCCTCCTAAATCTTAACAAGCTTTTCTGTAAATGCTATAGAATAGGTAAGTGAATTTAGAAATGTTTAGTAAAAAGTGGCCTGGCATTTAGAGTCCTCGCCATCTAGCTCCAGCTTACCGCCTAACCACCTTGCTTTGACCTGTTAGCATCCCCAAATTGGACTGCCTCTCCTGTTTCGACTTATCAAAAACCTGTCATTCTTTAAGGTTCAGTTCAGACTCCTTTAAAAAATATAATAATTCAACACACAGTTAACCTTTCTTTAGTTAATTCTTACATTTCTCAAGTGCTAATTACATAGCACCTACTGTGGCCCAGGCATTGAACTATTTGATTTATGTTTAACTTTAGAGACAGATAACATTTTTGTTTTTCAGCTGAGAAACCTGGAGTTTCAGAGAGACTACATGTTCAACAAGAGCTGATGGCAAAAGTTGCACTGAGATCACCAACCGTTTTGATGCTTAAAAATAGCCGGGCTCGGTGGCTCAGCCTGTAATCCCGCGCCTTTGGGAGGCTGAAGCGAGTGGATTGCCTGAGCCCGCAGGTTTGAGATCTGCCTGGGCAACTTGGCGAGACCGCATCTCTACAATAAATCAAAAATCAGCCGGGCATGGTAGCGCGCGCCTGTAATTCCAGCTACTCGGAAGGCTGAGGCGGAAGGATCGCCAGAGCCCAGCAGGTCGAGGCTGCGGTGTCCAGGAACGGCCATTGCACTCCAGTCTGGGCGACAGAGTGAGACTCCAACTAAAAAAATAAATAAATAAAAATTATAGCCTTATGTTATGGCTTATTGTTTTAGGTTGTGTGTTGTTTGCAGCTAAGTAAGAAGTTTTTTGAGAACAAGGGTTGTACAAGGGAGGACCCCAAAAAATTATTTATTAAAAATCGTGTCTTTATTCTTGCATATTTAAACTTCAGTCACCTCCATCTGATGGAGTACACCTACTGAGACACTTTTTTCTCTGCTCAGAACAGTTTTTGTATTCATCAGTTTTGATGTCTTTTAGTGCTTCTGCCATTTTTTTTGTTTCATTTCTTCCCCATTAGCAAAACATTTCTCTGAGGATTTTCTTCCTTCAGGGGAACAAAACAAAAAGTTGCTCCAGGCAAGATCAGGTGAATAAGGAAGGTGGAGCACAGGAGTCATGTGGTTTTTGGTCAAAAACTGCTGAACACTAAGCAAAGTGTAGGCAGGTGCACTTGTAAATCACCCATCATGAAATAGGCAAATGCATTGAAAGAATCTCCAAAAAAAATTCTCTGAAGCTAAACACAGGCTCTCACAACAACACTAGCTGGTACACTGATGCCGATGAGTTCCTAGAGTACTTATCTAGCAGGGGAAGCCTGTACTACAAGAGGTCAGCCCTCCAAAAAATCACTCCAGTGTGTTTTTTGGTTTTTTTTTTTTTTTTTGGTCCCCCCTCGTATGTGAGAACTTTATGTGCTTCCCAGGGGCCAGTACATATTTTGAACGTTGAATCTGAGTTCACAAGAGGAGAACGTTTTGATGAGACATTCCTATAGTGCTACTAAGTATAATGACTAGTCTGCCAGTCTATCTTAGTGTTCTCTGTAATGTTGAAAATACAGGAAAGACTGCATTTGTGGCTGAATTCTTGAATCAAAGAGGAGCAGTAGAGTAGCCTTATGTTTTGTCTCCCAAAGAGTGGGATGTGTACCCAACAAGATGTGAAAGCACATAGTGAGATAGCTATTCCCTTTTAGTTGTTTGTCAAATCTGGTTAAGGAGAAAGCTTCAGTTTGTTGATAGCAGATTTTTAACACCTCTCTCACACTATTTACCTGCTTCTTTTAATAGACAGGTAGGCCTTGATGTGGCTGCAAGCACATTAAGCCGACAGTGGTATTTGACTGAAATTGTCATTTTGTTTTCACTGAATTGATTATATTTCAAATCTTTATTTCAAGTGATACTTGTTTTCCATTTATATCGTGATAGAAAGTATCTTTTAAAATAAGTTAATTAGCTTTTTTTTTTAAGTGTCTGATTTAAAGAAGTATGAAATACATAGTAGCACAAGTGACCCAACAATGGGGCAGAATTTGTGAAGGTGGTCTGCAAGTGTCTGAGTCTGGGAAACACTGGTCTAGTGAAAAAAGTCAGGCTCTGGAGTTTATACTAAACTGGGTTCATATCTTGGCCTTGCTGATTTCTAGTCTATGACCTTGGGCAAAAACATTCTCTTTGCCCATTACTTGGATTTGTAAAATGGAAATAACAGTGCCTACTTTTTAGGGTAATTCCGAGGATTGTCTTAAAGAAGTACTGATACCCCACTTAATCATAGCATTTTTCTTGTCATCATTTTTGTGATTGTGTTTATTTCCTCATTCTATCATCTAAAAATCTTTGATAGAATTTTGAAGTTGCAGTTTAATTCTTAAGTGTTCTTGTCATCAAATACAATCCCTACCTTACGTGGTTTGACTTGATTCTGAGGCCTACCCACCAAAAACTTAACAAGTCTTGTTTTGTGATATAACATAGTAAAACTGTTAAAATTATGCTTATTAGATAAATGTACCACTGGGCACCCTTATGAACCCTTATAAAATAATGTAGTGATTAAGATTATTAGTTTCAATTCAAGTTCTGTTATTTGCTATATGTCCTTGAGCAAGTTACCAGAGGGTCAGTTCTCTCATCTATAAAACAGCACCTACCTCATAGGGTTGATTAGATGATTAGATTAGTTATAACTACTTGATGCATTGTATACATTCAATTAATGTTAGTATTATTGTAATAATTATCTTTTTTCCATCATTCGCACCCTGTAATGACCCATAGTACAAGTTAGTACATTATCCTAACAATGGAATGGTTTCCCTTTATTGTAAGTAAAGAAATTTTCCTGGTCCATGTTTGTTCCTTGATCACTGGTAACGAATATTTACCAGAAATTATATCACAGTTGCTTAACTCTTTAACCCTGATTCTGCTTACCAACTGCAGACACTTCAGTCTCCACTCTATTCTGTGCATTTATGAAAAATGATGAGCCAGGTTTCCCACTAGAGGAGCAGTAGTGGCAACATAGTACGGAGGTAGAAACATACTCTGGAAGCTTTAACTTCGCCACTTACTGTGATCATGGATGAGCCTCTTAACCTCTCTTTGCTTCAGTTTTGTCATCTGTAATATGGAAGTAGAGATCCTTGTCTTTCTTGGCTATTATGAAGATTAAATGTGCTATGAAGTGCTTAGAATATGCCTAGCCTACTGTGTTTAAATTTTTATCATAAACTTTTATGTTATTTTTAAAAAATTTTGATTAGGGGTTGCTGTGGCTCTGGTACAGTCAGACTTCCACGTAAGAAAACAGAGAGGTTTGATTATTAATAAGATTCCTGAAAAGTATAACTCCTTAATCAAAACACGAATATTTAATATGGCATATTATAAAGAAATGGGTTGTAGGTGTTGGCTTTTCAAGTTATCTTATGCACTTTGTTGGTTAAATGGGATCATTTATCTTCAATGGAATTTTAGAAGGGCAATTACAAGTCTGGGTTTGCTTAAGACAGTCTTGGTTGATGTCTCCGGTTCAGGCATAATTATAAATAGTGCCTCCTTTCACTCTTGCACATATCCCAGTTTGGATGTAAATTTTATGGTCACCCTGAGTATAGCATATTGATCAGATTTATTTATCCCAGTACCCCACAGTATTTTCTAAGGCAAATAGTATTATTTTGAGCTGTGTTTTAGATGTTTGTAGTATTTTTCAAACCACATTTGCATTTTGGGTTGGTTTTTTTTTTTTTACTTTCTTTAGTCTGTATATCCTTTCTTTTTAAAAAAGACTTTAAAATTATTGTCATTATTAATGTAGACAATACAAAGAATTATTTTAATTGGGAATCTGAGACCTAGATTGAACGACCAGTAAACTTTAAAGGTAGTTATAAGACTTTTCACATCAGAGTTTTTATGTTTGAGGCTATCGGAAGTGTTTTATTTGTTTAGATAAGGAGTAATTGAGACTGATTATAAGCAGTAAAATGTTTATTGACCTGTATGTACTACTTTTGTCATGTAGACTGTCAGTGGGAGCTTACATTGCCTAAAGCAAGTAGAACTTATAACTAAAGAATTAGGAGTCGCGTATTGCTAAGGAGAATCTCTTTAACTACCTATACTATCCGGAAGTTCATAGTAGAAGTCTGAAACTCTGTAACTTTTAAAAGCTGCTTTAGTCCTCTTTTATGTCAGTTATTTGACTTAACACATTCTTTATGATTCCTTTCCTTAGCAGATAGAATAAAGTCTGCCTTCCAAATATTAAGAAGATTCTGGGTCCTATAGCAGGAATCTATATTGTGGTGATGGGTTCTTTAGATGATGTAGGGGAAAAAGAATATGTTTAATGTGTTTAAAGTTTCTGTGCTGAGAAGTTATAGAAGTCATTCATAGTTTTTTTTCTGTTTTGAGAAATATACCTTTTATATTTTTATGTAAATACTTGTATAGAAAGGAAGTTTGTGCTTTTCCAGTACTTATCTAAGTTTTTCTTTGTTCATTTTTATTTTAATTTTTTCTCTACTTATTTATTTATTTAAATTGACAAATAAAATTTTATAAATTTGTCATGCACAACATGTGTTGAACTATGTATACATTGTGGGATGGCCAAATCAAACTAATTAACATGCTTTTTTTTTATAGTCCTAATTATTTTGTATGTAAGGGCCTAATATGTAGTAAGCGTTCAGTAAAAGTCTGATGTTGCTATTTAACTAGTAATTTTTCTGTGACAAATTTTATACATTTCTTAGTTTTCAGTAGTTCTGTAAAATAATGGACATCATCATATGTCAACATCATAGCATGGATAATTAACTGTAGTGTTAGGGAAAGACTTAGAGAACTTATACCTCACTGAGCTAGGAAAGTGGTTGAAATGTAAAATGGAAGTTATGGATAGGAGTTTGGGTGAAAGGAAGAAAAAAACCAAGGAGAATGTCTATTTACATAAGTATTAAAAGCATAGCAGGAGAAGGGAAAGAAGCAATGTGATCTTGACCTGCAGGCTTGAAATCAAAGATCATTTGAGCTATTTAAGCAAAGCAATAAGCAATTAAAAATTTTGGATAAGAAATGTAGTGAAAGAGAGATGAAATATTTGCTCCAGTATAAAAACTGGTAAGTGTCTCAAAAGGCTGGCAAGAATGCATTTCACTTTAGACCTGAGTTCAGGAGGGATTTGGCAGTGGAGTTGGTCACTAAGGAATAGCAAAAGTCATTTAGGAATACAAACATGGATCATGAATGCAATAATGGATATGAGTTACTCACTTGTTTGGTGGATTGTACTAAGTATTTAAATGAAATTGTTTTTGTAGCAAAGGAAAATATTTGAGATTAGTATGTTCACAATACTCTTGTCTTGATAGCGTATTCTGCATTATAGCAGAAAGGAAATTAAGCCATTTTGGAATGACTGGGTTTGGTGTATGCCCCTGCCCTCTTTACTATTGACTTTTTCCTTGGCCTTTTCTCTTTGCAGCAGTGTACTACAGTGCTGAAGATGATATAAAAGTGTGCATGGATGATGTGTAATACAAACCACTGTGGACAGAGTAGACATTGTTTATTAGAAAATGATTAATTTTTAAAGAAATAGCGAATACAATCTTTCTAAGAAAGAAAGAACTGATTCCAGTGAACACTGTCTAACAGTGAATTTGGTAAATCCAGGAGGGTGTGGGCACCATGGGGAGTGATTCCTTCAACAGACATGAAGTGCCTGCCATGTGCAAAGATCAGTGCCAGACCTCGCAGTGAATTTCAGTACAATTAAGTCATCGTCTCTACCCTCAAGAGCTTAGTGGAGGGAAAGAGGGGTACAGGGTATGTAGTATGGGTACCTGGTAACTCAAATGGTAGAAGTTGGGGTACTAGTACAAAGAAAGAAAAGATCATTTGGTGGGACAGATAAAAAATGTTCCAGGAAGAAGGAATATCTTAATTTGGGTCATGAAAAGAGAGTGTGATAGGCAAACATAGGTTAGAGCATGATCTCATGAGAGAGAAAAGCAAAAATTTAGAGGTAGAAAAACCCAGTCTAGATTAGCGAAAGCTAAACTGGAAAGGAAGGTTGGGATTACATTAAGGAGAGTCTTGAATGCTGGACTTAGAAGTGTGTTCTTTAAAATATTGTACAATTGTAACATTTCATTCATCTAGCCAACAAATAAATATGGACACTGTGCTTTGGTATTGGTCTAGGTCCTGGGACTATGAGAGGCCTTCCCTGTTCTCTGGGTCTCATTCTTTCAAGAAATACTAACAATAAATAAGTTAACATAGAGTGCTCAAGGAAGGCCTCTGAGATCATGACCTTTGAAGAAAACGTCTGAGGGGAAAACATACTGAAGATATAGCAAGTGCAAAGGTCCTGAAGCAGGAGCAGTCTTGACTTATTGTACCTGACACACCAGTGAAGAATGAGATAATGCATTTTTAGTAATTAATTTCTCTTAGTTGCTATTCAGTTGTTTCCATACCTTGAGTCATTTTGCCAGATGACAAGATCTTACATTAAGCTATTATATAATAATTCACTGATGGCCTGAGAATAATTTTTTTCTGAATTGTAGGCAACTGAAATTCTCTAGGACCATTATATAATTAGGTTAATATATAATAATGCCTGTATATATGATTATCTTTCATGAAACCTGGTCTTACCCTGTTTTCCCATCGTGCTCTTACCTACTTGCTAGAGGACATGAAGGGACATTTTTTGCTGTTTTGACATTTCTTTTATTGCTGTTTTTCCGATACTATGGAATACCGTCAGGACAGATTGTGCAGACAGATAATCCAAGTGATTTGTTAGACCTGCGTGTGTGTGTGTGTGTGTGTATTTTTTTTAGTTGGAGTCTCCATTGCCCACGCTAGAGTGCAGTGGCACGCTCACAGCCACTCCACCTTCTAGGCTCAGGCGATCCTTCCGCCTCAGCCTTCCAAGTAGCTGGAACTACAGGTGCACGCTACCACGCCTAGCTAAGTTTTTGATTTATTGTAGAGATGAGGTCTCACCAGGTTGCTCAGGTGGGTCTTGAACCTGTGAACTCAGGCAATCTCCTCATCTTGGCCTCCGAGAGTGCTAGGATTACATGCTTGAGCCACTGTGCTCAGCCATATTTTTAAAAAAATTATTTTGAGTCCACATTAGCATTTGAAAATGGGGACATATTATAGAAAATTCCAGATATACAACATTAGAAAAATCTGAAGATGGCTTCATTGGGCAGGTATTCTCTACAGCAACAGTGAGCGAGGGTTGAATAGCAGTTGCTCCCTTTATACCTGCACTCCTTAGTTCACTACTCTCTTCACCTTGCCGGTTTCACTAATTTACGTTAATTGATTTCACCTATAGACGTTGTATTTTCAGTGACTGCTTTGAGAGAAGGGGACATCAAATCTGAGAGTTTCCCTTGTCACTGTACTCAGTTTTCATTCTGCAATATCATTTCTCAAAGCATGGTCTGCAGACCCTGGTCTTTGAGGTCAAAGTTATTTTCATAGCAACAATAAGACATTATTTGCCTTTTTTTTTTTACTGTGTTAACACTTGTGTTGATGGTGTAAAAGTAATGGTAGTTAAAACTGCTGGTTCCTTAGCACGAATCAAGGCAGCAGCATCAGACTGTACCAGTGTTGTACTCTGTACTGCTGGCAGTGAAGAAGCCAGTTTCACTTAAGGATATCCTTTGGGTAGCAGTAAAATTACTAATTTTATTAAATCTTGACCCTAAACTTACATCTTTTCAGTATTTTGTGTGATAAAACGATAAGTATGCATAAAGCTCTTCTGCTCCTTAATGACTGGAGAAAAAGTCCTTAGTATTAAATGTTATTGTTTGAGTGGAGAGCCAAACCATTTTTTTTTCATGGAATACCATTTTTCTTGAAAGAATAGCTGATTTAGGTATTAGGGAGATATTTTCCTGAAAATGAAGGAAGTGTGCCTGCCACTTCAAGGAAAACAGCTGATGCTATTTGTTGCTAATAAAATTCAAATTTTCCAGTGAAAATTTGAATTTAGAGAACTTTTATCTGTCACCAAGCAGTGCTTGACTGCTTCCCAATACTTAATGACTTTCCTTAGAGCGGCGGTGATATTAACAAATGTGGTTTTTAAAAAGTTAATAAGGAAGATGTGTCACATTTGGAAAAGTTTGTTGGTGTGGCTTTGGAGTTCATATTGAAACTAACCTTTAAGCAACTACCTTTAAGCACTTGTTGAGTTTTGATGTGGTATCAAAGAATAATGTCAGGGTTATCTGAAAAGACTATAAATATCCCTTTTCCCAACACCTGTGTGAAGTGTTTTTTCGAAACTTTTTAAAATAAAGCAGCATATGACAATAAATTGAATACAGAATAGATAAGATAATCTTTTCCTAAGCTAGACATCATGGAAATTTGTACATATGTAAGACAATGCACTCTTCTCACTTTTTTTTTTTCTTTTTTAGTTGTGGGAAATAATTACTTTTATAAAACTGTTATATGTGATAGGATTATTCTCATTTTTAAATGAGCTTATAGATACATGTTTTTGATTTCCCATTTTAAATTTGAATTTGATAAATACCAATAAATATAACCATAATGCAGTAGCCACAAATCCAAAAGGGCCTGCGCGTTACGTTCACCTATTCCAAAGAAGTCACTCAGAGCTCCAGTAGGGAGAGACATTGGTTTATTACACTTATGAGAGGATCACCAATGGCAGTGGGCCAGTGATGAAAGAATCCATGCCTCGGGACAGCACAGCAAACAGTTTTATAATCAAACAAGTTAATTCAAATTCCTATATAGTGCACAAGCACGTTGATTAAGAGTGATGATTACATTGTCTTTAGGTTGCTTGGTTACCTGCATCCCTGACTCCTTAACTTGTTACAGGGAATATGCATATCTTGCAGAAACCAGCCTTGGCCTTGGGGCTTTGGAGGGGGGTAGGAGCAGAGGAGGTGAGGACAGAAACAAGCTAAATATGGGGGAAAGAGGCAATGTCCAGACAAGTACCCCACAGTAACACAAAAGAAAAAGCATGAGTGGGTCCTCAATAGTTTTTTAAAGCAACTATAAGGTATCCTGAGACCAAATGTTCTAAGAATAACTGCTTTAGAGTCTACAGCAAAGGCATCTGATACATGGGCCGCTGACTCTAAAGTGTTTTAATAGGGATTAAACCAAAAAGAGGTTTGCTTCTAGACTGAGACGTTTTTAGTCCCATTTATAGACTAAAAATGCATTCTGAAATTTCCAGAGTGGCTATAATATATCTTAACTTAAACAATAGAACTGGTGTTCTTTGGAATACATTTTGGAACTACTACTCCATAAGCAAACCACTGTTAGGGTTTTGTCTCCTTATGTCCTGGAGGCATCTGAGAACAGGGTGGCTTTTCCCTCAGACTACCCTGGTATTGAATTTATTAGCCTCAGTTTTCTTTCCTGTGAACTGAAGATAATAGCCAACATTAGATGATTGTTCTGAGCATTTAATGGAATAACAGGTAAACACCCTTCCTAATAATAGGTGCTCAGTATAATTGTTCTCTACTTTCTATTAGATGTGAATCTCCATTACAGATATTCCCATGTTACTAAAGCTAGTGAGTCACAGAGTTGTAGAGACAAGTCTAACAAGGTAGTAGAACAATAGAAGTTACAGTGATTGTCTAGCCAGTATTGTGCATATAGGAAGACTAAACTGTCCAGGCTTTTAAGCCATCAAAAAAAGTTAGCATGTCCACTGACCTGATGTCACCTAAACTGAAGAAATTTTATAAAAATGAAAGCAGTAAAGTCACCTCATTTTTAACCTGATGAAGACTCAAAAGGGAGAATCTTTCTGTTTCATTATATTAAGCATTTATGTATACATATATTTTCATTTTGGAGAGAATATTGGCAACTTAATGGAATGTTCCTATCTCAATCTTATGTGTAGTTTCAGTATATCCCTCATTTTGTTTTTTTGATTTCCTTTGTGGTTCAGCTCATGGATTCAAACTCATGTGTAATTGAGCATTTACTTTACTTTGATCTTTTCTCACGATGAATAAAAGATAACTTCCAAGCACCTTTATTGTTCTTTACATTCTCTGCACTCTCACATTCTGAGCATAGGAATAGAGCCTGCCTTTGCATCTCAATACTTTTTCATTGTCGCTAGGCACTGTGGAAGGTAAAGTATGCTTTAGTACTTCTTGAGAGTACTCACACTGAGGAAGCTGACAGTATCTTGGCTAGAGCATGGGTCCCCATGCCCTGGGCCATGGACCAGTACAGCAGGAGGTGAGCAAAGCTTCATCTGTATTTACAGCCACTCCGCATTGCTCGCATTACCTCCTGAGGTCCGTTTTCTGTCAAATCACTGGCAGCATTAGATTCTCATAGGCAGGCGCACGAACCCTATTGTGAACTGCACATGTATGGGATCTGGATTGCATGCTCCTTATGAGAATCTAATGCCTTATGATCTGAGCTGGAACTGAGACAGTGATGCTAGTGCTAAAGAGTATACAGATTAACACAAATACAGATTAACATTAGCAGAGAGGTTTGACTGCACAAAGACCATAATAAATCAATTACTTACAAACTCATGTAAAACCCTATCAGTGAGTGGCAAGTGAGTTGATGTACTATAATTGTACAGCTGCAACTGGTGGCAGGCTTTGAGTTTGAATCTGACATTTATTTTAGTCTGCATATCACCCACCCATTATTTTATTTACCACTTCTGTCCATGTCTCTTTTTTTAATGATGAGTTGTACAATTATTTCATTATGTGTTACAATATAATAATGGAGATAAAGTACGCAATAAATATTATGCACTTAAATCATCCTGAAGCCATTCCCCTCCTCCGAGTCCCTGGAAAAATTGTTTTCCATGAAACTAGTTCCTGATGCCAAAAAGGTTGGTGATCACTGGGCTAAAAGACCATGTAAAGCGTGTCATAGAAGAAGAAAGGCATACATCTGAATTAGAACTCTACCCGTTTTTGAGCCCTCTGGCTTTAGGCAAGTGGCTTGGCTGGTCTAATTCAATTTCTTCTTCTGTAAAAAGATAATACCAATTCTATTTATTATTTTTGCAGTTTAGGTGGAAACACCTTGAGAGTTAGCGCTCTGCTTAGCATTGTGTGTCCTCGGTAAATATTAATTCCCCCACATATCCATATTTGTATATCCAGAAGTAAAAAATGATGCTCATGTACTTTGCTCATTGGAGAGTTCTTTGAGTCTTTATTAAAGAACTGCTTATTTTTCTTTTATATCTTTAAAAACTTGTTTCTATTTCTAGGCCTATGGCATACAAGGCAAAAGAGCAACAACTAGAGGCTGCTGATAAAGCAAAAATTGATAGCTTGGCAAAAAGGAAAATCACACATTATTACAGAGAGCAAAACAAAACAAAAACTTTGTTAATAGCTTTATCCAATTATGTGAAAGAAAAACATTTCACTTTTTCTTAGAGGCCTTGGATATATCATTGTAAAATAGTACAATGTACTAATTTGTTTCCAAAATCTGTATTGTCAAAAGTATATTAATCTGTGTGTAGTATATATACCTTTTAAAGGTATATGCTTTTGGTTTTCATAAAAATAATTTCTGCTCATAATTTTTAAAAATCAAGTAGTTTGCGAAGACTTGTAATTAAAAGCAACAGATTCCTCTTCTCCCTTTCCTATAATACTTAATGTTGATTCCTATAGAAACCTCTTTGAACTTAACTCTTTCAATTATTAATTCCATATTTCGTTTTAAAAATCTCACTTAATTCTCTTGGTAATGACCCCAATAAGAAAATTTTTTAAAAACCCAACTCTACTTTATCTTGGTTTGTTAGTTTTAGACACTTTCCTACTATAGTAAATAAGGATTTATTTTCTTTTTTTTGAGTTGGAGTCTCACTCTCTCACTCAGACTGGAGTGCAGTGGCTGCTCCCGGCCACCGCAACCTCGACCTGCTGGGCTCCGGCGAGCCTTCCGCCTCAGCCTTCCAAGTAGCTGGAACTACAGGCGCGTGCTACCACGCCCGGCTAATTTTTGATTTATTGTAGAGATGAGGTCTCGCCAAGTTGCCCAGGCGGGTCTCGAACCCGTGGACTCAGACAATCCACTCACCTTGGCCTCCCAAAGCGCTTGAATTACAGGCTGAGCCACTGAGCCCAGCCTATATAAGGATTTCAATCAAGTTGCTTTTCACTCTATTCTTCTCTTCCCCCCAATTTTATAATTTGTAGGTTCTCTGTTACCTTTGAAACTTCACTTGCTTATTTCTTGTCCTATTAACTCTGAGAATATGAGCCAGTGCATTTCCCTTCAACTTCCTTATCCTCCTCTCTCTCAACTTATTAGCCACACTTTTACATATTTAATATTGATAACATCTGCATATTATTTTGTAACCATAATTCTTAATATTTTGACTTTAGGTTGAATCTAGAAGTTGAAAGTAAGCAAAAAAGCATTTACATTATGACCATATAAGTATTTTCATGGCAGAGTCAAGTGTTCATCTTTTTTTCTTTGAGTCAGAGTCTCATTCTGTCACCAGGGCTGGAGTACAGTGGCGTGATCACAGCTACCACAGCTGCAACCTGTTAGGCTGAGGCAGTCCTTCCACCTCAGCCTTCCAAGTAGCTGGAACTACAGCACGTGCCAACATGCCCGGCTAATTTTTTGATTTATTATAGAGACAAGGACTTGACATGTTGCCCAGACTGTTCTCAAACTCCTGGGCTCAGGCCATCCTCTCGCCTCCGCCTCCCAATGTGCTGGGATTATAGGCTTGAGCTACCACGTCCAGCCAAGTATTTAGTATTATACTGTGTTTACAGCTTGTCCCCCTAGAGTTTCTCAACTGTCTTTCCTTTTTTTCTTGCACTGTTTGCCTTCATAGCCATTGAGTTCTCCTTCCTCTTTACTTTTCCTGAAAGCTTCCTTCTGGAGACTTCCGTCATTTTACTTTAATCTGAACCGGTTGCTCTCAGGCTAGTTGCATATCTGACATCCTGCAACTTTATTTCTCTACTGTTTAGGGGTTTATCTACTTTTTCCTGGATACCCTGTCTTCAGATTTTGCTGAATGACATCCTTAAATACTTTCCTAAGAAAGGGTTCATAGGAGATAAACTTTTTTGAATATCTACATATATGAAAGTGTCCATTCTTTCCATCATCTTGATAATAGTTTGTATATAAAGTTCTAGGTTGAAAATACTGTTTGCTTAGGACCTTGCAGATGTCGCTTTATTTTTTCTGATATTCAGTGTTACTGATAAGAAGTCTGATTCCAGTCTAATTGATATTTCTTAAGTGATTCATACTTCTTCCTCAAATCTCTTTCTCCTACCCCTGTTCTGGGTGCTTTAGGATTGTCATTTTCTCCTTGCTCTTTTTAAGTTGCCCAGCAATGTGTCCAGGAATTCTTGTCCTATTGTTCTGAGCATTCAGTAGATCTTCACAATCTGAAAGCTTTTCCTTCAGCTTTTGGCAAAATCTCTTACTTTAATTATGTATACTTCTATATTCTCTGTATTTCTGTAGACCTCATTTTAATAAGAATTCAGTCCCTCTAGAGGAATCTCTTTTTTTCTGTCATATTTTTTCAATTCACCATTGCTCTTCCTACTTCTGGAGGTGTTTTTCTCTTTTTATCTTCTAGTATTTCTGTTGAGCTTTGTGTATCTCAAGACATCTAGTTCTCTGATGGTTCTTTTCCCATAATATTCTGTTCTTGTGTTATGAATAGAGTATTGTCTTATATCTGTCAAAGAATACTTACTAAAGTATTTTTAAGTGTTCTTTGTTCTCTGAACTCTTTCCCCCATTTTTTGTTTATTTTTGCTGTTTGTTTCTGTTTGTAAATTTGATAGTCTTTTTTTATTTTATAGGCTTTCCTCAGTTGGTTATTGGTCTTTGGTAACCTGATTATATTTAAGGATGAGGCAATAGAGAAACTGGGCTCTTTGTACTTGAGCATAGCTTCTCAAAAGGTCATGTTACTTTAGGAGTAAAGTGTTGGGACTCTTAATTGGGATTGGTAAATGTTGAAAAGATACCTTTCTTTGGGGGCAACAACTCCTATCTACACCAGTGTCCTAATTTTTCTCTAACACTCCATTCTTTAGAGATATGCTTTCAGTGTTTGTTTGCTTTTGTTTGGAGTGGAGAGTCTAGTTGCTAGTATCTGTGAGCAGTAGTAGAGATGGGGATCTTCATCCTCTGTCCCAATCCCACCCTTAGTCGTACCTAGCATTTCTGTTTCTGGAGAGTTTCTGGATTTTGTTGGGTAAATCAGCCCTTCTTCATGGGTATTCTTGGCATTCATTTCTTCTACTCTACTTCTGTTTTCTGATTGCTAAAATTTATTGAAATTTTCTGTCAACTGACTTCCCCTTTTTTGTTGTGGGTTTGTTGCCTTTACTGTCATTTTAGTGAGATTCCTGAAGGGAGAAGAGGCAAATTCCTGTACATGTATATTGTCTTTAAACCAGAAGGTTCAACTATGAAGACATGAGAACATTCTATATTGTAGAAGGCTTTCATCAGAAATTATAATAGCACTCATATTAGTGCTTAAACTCTTGGCTTTCAAGAAAATGAGGTTTTCAAGAATGACTCTGAAGTCCCTAACTGTATAAATCTATGATTAGAGTTAGTAAATGGAAAGTAATAGCAGTGTTTATGGGCCAGACACTTATTGAAATGCTTCATTGAATATAGTCTCATTGAATCCTCATAGTAACCAAATGAGTTAGTATCTTATTTTTTTCAGTTGACAAGTGAGGAAACTGAGGCACAATAAAGTGATATAACTTGCTCAAGTACTATATGAATGATATAAACAATGATTCCCTAGCCACATTAATCTGTTCAGATATTAAAGTGAACTATCATCTAGTTAGTTTGCTTTTTTTCTTAGAAGTTAGTAGCTTTTTGGTAAATATTATGGACTTATCTAGGGCTAATAATACTTTGTGACTCTAACAGAGTTAATGAAAATGTTGACCTTCCTCTCTCATCTCAGACCACACAGTCAGGATTCTGTGCTGGTCAGTAAGATGTTATAGTCACTCAAAGTTTTTAGTATTTGCCTATGATGTACACACACACACACACACACACACACACACACACACACACACACACACATTTTTAGAGTTTGTCACCCAAGTAAGATGTTATAGTCACTCAAAAGTTTTTAGTATTTGCCTATGATGTACACACACACATACACACACACACACACACACACACACACACACACACACACACACACACACACACATATTTTTAGAGTTTGTCACCCAAGCTGGAATGCAGTGGCTCAATCATAGCCCACTGTAACCTCAAGTTCTTGGGCTCAAATGGTCTTCCCACCTCAGCCTCCTGAATAGCTAGGATTACTGGCACACACTGTCATGCCTAATTTTTTGTTGAGATGAGATCTCACTATGTTGCCCCAGACTGGTCTCCAACGCCTGACTTCAAGTGATCCTCCCACCTCAGCCTCCCAAAGTGCTGGGATTACAGGCATGAACCACTGCACCCAGCTGACCGTATTATATTTTAAAGCATATTCCATTTATAGAAATTTGCTCTGTAGTTGTACAGGTAACAAGGACATGTACAAAAATGTTTATGGTACTATTTATAATAGAAAACTGGAAAACCTACATGTCCATCAAGGATTGGTTAATTTGTGATAGGAGCATCTATCCATACAATGAAATACTCTGTATAAAAAGTGAGAGATGTATGTATGCGGATACAGAAAGATCTTTGAGTAACATATGAAAAAATCATATATAGTATTACACTGCTTATGTAAAATGTGTGTATTACTTATATGTTTTTGTGTGATTGTAGAAAATATTAGAAGAACATATGAAAGGAATTATTACCTTTTTAAAAAGTTTACCAACATAATATTCTCGTTAAAAGTTGCTTTCAGTCTGGGTGCAGTGGCTCACACCTGTAATCCCTGCACTTTGGGACGCCGAGGTGAGAGGACTACCTGAGCCCAGGAATTCGAGACCAGCCTGGGCAACATGGTGAGACCTCATCTCTACAATAAAATTAAAAAATTCTCCAGTTATGGTAATGTATGCCTTCCAAGTCTTAGCTACTTGGAAGACTGAGGCGTAAGAATCACTTGAGCCCAGCAGGTTGAGGCTGCAAGTTGATGCCACTGCACATCAGCCTGGGTGACAGAATGAGACCCTGGTTCAAAAATATGTATAAGCCAGGCACAGTGGCTCATGCCTGTCACAGCACTTTGGGAGGCTAAGGCGAGAGGATTGCCTGAGCCCAGGGGTTCGAGACCAGCCTGGGCAACATGGTGAGACCTCATCTCTACAATAAATAAAAATTTTTAAAAATTAGCCAGATATGGTAACGCGTGCCTGTAGTTCAGCTCTTTGGAAGACTGAGGTGGAAGGTTTATCTGAGCGCAGCAGATTAAGGCTGTGGTGGCCACAAGTGTACCGCTGTACTCCAGCCTGAACAACAGACTCTGACTCAAAATAAGTAAATAATAAAAGTTGCTTTCAGATTTTTATTGCATAACTAATAGAACACTTAGCATTAAAAGATTGCCTGTCTTATGCAATCACCTCTTTTTAAAATTTGTTTTTAATTGCCAAATAATCATGGGGTACATAGTAATGTTTCAATGCATATAATGCATAGTGATTAGATCAGGGTAATCAGTGTTCATCGTCCCAAATATTTATCATTTTCTTGTGCTGGGAACATTCAGTATCCTCCATCTAGCTATTTGAAATATGTTATTGTTAACTATAGTCATCTTACAATGATATAGACCCCTAGAACTTATTCCTCCTATCTAGTGGTAATTTTGTATCCTTTAACAAATCATTCCCTATTCCTCTCTTCCCTCTACTCTTTCCAACCTGTAGTACAGGTTCTTTTTACTTCTGCTTACTTTTTACGTCTATGAGATCAACATTTTTTAGCTTCCACATGAGTGTGAACATATGGTATTTAACTTTCTGTTCCTCACTTATTTCACTTACCACAACTTCCTCCAGTTTCATCCATGTTGCTGTGAATGACTGGACTTTGACTGAGTAGTATTCCATAGTATATATACATCACATTTTAAAAAATTCATTCATCTGTTGTTGGACACCTAGGCTAATTCTATATCTTGGCTGTTAGGAATAGTGCTATAGTAAACATGGGGGTGCAGATGTGTCTCTGATACAATGATTTCCTAACCTTTGAATAAATTCTCAGTAGTGGGATTGCTGGATCATATGGTAGTTCAGTTTGTAGATTTTTGAGAGATTTCCATACATTCTCCATGGTGACTCTACTAGTTTGCGTTCCCACCAACAGTGTATAAGAGTTCCCTGTTCTCCACATCCTTGCCAGAATGTGTTATTTTTTTGTCTTTTTGATAATAGCTCTCCTAACTGGGATGAGATGATACCTCTTTGTGGTTTTGCTTTGTATTTCCCTGGTGATTAATGATGTTAATCTTTTTTCTTTTTTTTTGAGTTAGAGTCTCACTCTGTTGCCCAGACTGGAGTGCAGTGGCCGCTCCCGGCCACCACAGCCTCGACCTGCTGGGCTCCGGCGATCCTTCTGCCTCAGCCTTCCAAGTAGCTGGAACTACAGGCATGCGCTACCATGCCCAGATAATTTTTTTTAATTTATTGTAGAGATGAGGTCTTACCAAGTTGCCCAGGCGGGTCTCGAACCTGTGGGCTCAGGCAATCCACTCACTTCAGCCTCCCAAGGTGCGGGATTATAGGCTGAGCCACCGAGCCCGACTAATCTTTTTTCATATACTTGTTGACCATTTGTATGCCTTCTTTTTTTTGGAGTTGGAGTTGGAGTCTGACTCTGTCACCCAGACTGGAGTGCAGTGGCACACTCCTGGCCACTGCAGCCTCGACCTGCTGGGCTCCGGCGATCCTTCCGCCTCAGCCTTCCAAGTAGCTGAAACTACAGGCGTGTGCTACCATGCCTGGCTAATTTTTTATTTTATTTTATTGTAGAGATAAGGTCTCGCCAAGTTGCCCAGGCAGGTTTCGAACCTGCGGGCTCAGGCAATCCACTCACTTCAGCCTCCCAAAGTGCTGGGATTGCAGGCTGAGCCACCGAACCTGGCCATTGACTATACTTTTTTAGGTAGTCATAAAATCTTTGCCCAGTCCAACATCCTGAGTCATTTCCCCTAAGTTTTCTTATAGTAGTTTTATCATTTGGGGTCTTATATTTAGGCCTTTGATTCATTTGGGATTGATTTTAATATAGAATGATTGGTGATCATTGGGGGAGGGGAGGTGGTTAATTTCATTCTTCTGCACATGGATGTCCAGTTTTCTCAGCTCCATTTATTGAAGAGACTCTCCTTTTCCTAATGGATATTCTTGGCACCTTTGTCAAAAATCAATTGTCTGTAGATATGTGGATTATTTTCAGGGTTCTCTAGTCTCTTCCATTGGTCTGTGTCTTTATGCCTGTATCATGGTGTTTTGGTTACTACAGCATTGTAGTATATTTTGAGGTCTGGTAGTGTGCTACTGCCAGCTTTGTTCTTTCTACTCAGGATTACTGTGGCTGCTTGGGGTCTTTTATGGTTCCATACAAATTTTAGGATTTTTTTTCTAGTTCTGTGAAGAATGTCTTTGGTATTTTGATAAAGATTGCATAGAATTGCTTTGAGTAGTATTGTCATTTTAACAGTATTCCTACATGAGCTTGGGATGTTTTTCCATTTGTTTGTATCCTCCTCTTCAGTTTCTTTCATCAGTTATTTGTAATTTTCCTTGTACAGGTTTTCACCTTCTTGGTTAAATTTATTCCTGGGTGGTTTTTTTTTTTGTAAGTATTATAAATGGGTTTGCCTTCTTGATTTCTTTTTGAACTAGTTTGTGTATAGAAATGCTGCTTATTTTCAAATGTTGATGTTTGTATCCTACAACTTTACTGAATTAGTTTTTTGGTGGAGTTTTTAGGTTTTCCTGTATGTAAGATCATGCCATTTGCAAACACAGACAGTTTGACTTCATCTCGATTTGGATGCCTTTTATTTCTGTTGCCTAATTGCTCTAGCTAACAGGAATTGTTACTTCTGATTGGGCCTGTGGGAACTTTTAATTTTATATCCTTATGTAACATTATATTTATTTTGCTATGAGCGTGTGAATTTCATAATGTTAAGAAAATAAAACTCAGTAGTTTTCAGTAACTGTCAGTAGTAAACCAACAACCACTAACTGGCCCTAGGTTTCCTAGGTGAGTTAGAAATCTAATGGAAGTTGTCTGGGAATCTGTATCCTAACAAGTGCTTCAAGTGTTCTTCATGGTGAGGTAACTCTGCTAGCGAAAAGAACAAGCATGCACGCAAATAGGCATCATTAAGATTAAGAGGAAATTACCATAGAGAGAAAATTTAAAGAACAAGACTATTTTGAATGATGCTGAACTAAGAAATTTGGAGGTGACAAATGTAATTTACCAAATATTTTTGAGATAACAAACCTGGTTTATTTCAAATAACATGGAAGAAACTGAAACACATATCAGAGCTATAGCCTATCCTGTATCATAGATGAATTCTTTCAAATATTCATGGAACACATAATTCTTAATCTATTCAAAGCATTTCATAGCAGAGAGAAAAAAGTAGTCTGCTGATTCTTCTAACATAGCCAACATAACATCAATTCCATAACCTGACATAGATTATATATTTTTTTTTTAAAAAACCTAATTGTTTAAGATTGTGGTTAAAATATTTTATACATATTATTTGAAAAGTAATAATACCATTTCTAAATGAAATTTATTACAAGTATCAAATGCTGGCTCAATATTAGGATATATATTAATATACTCATTAATATCAATAGACCAAAGATTAAAATGATGATCTATTAGCTTTCTCTCAAAAATGCGCATGACAGAATTAACATCTATTTGTGGTTTTTGAAAATATAAAACCAAAACCAAGTCTGTTAGAGGAGTGGAACTAACTGAATAGTTTCTTAACAAAGATGTTGCCGAGTATTAACCAGTATCATGCTTAATATAAAACAAATTTTGAACAAGACTATAAATAAATTCCTATCCCAAGTGAGAGCTCAATGTATTCTGAAAAATTCTTAGTTCTAAAGACTATTTTGAAGAATAAGTATTTGAGAATAGTCCAAACATTTCTAAACAAGGAGAAAAAAATGTGAGGGCTGAACTAGTCCTATCAAATATTTAAATATTATAAAACTAAAGTAATTAAAACATTATGTTACAGGTCCAGAAATAGCTATACAGAACTTTGTAACATAAGGGGTCCAGAAATCAGCACATATAAATATATGAGTAGCTTTTCAAGTTACTGGAGAAAAGGTGAGTTTTTTCATAAATAATTAACTATTGAGGATGATCAAGAGATTACCTAATTTGTTTCTCATTCCAAAATAAATTCTACTTTGGTCAGACTTACATATTTTCAGTATCATTAATAAATATTCTAGAAGAAAACATTTATAATGACTATTCAAAGTACGGCAAAGCCATAAAGGGGGAAAATGATAAATTTGTATAAAAATTGTAAAATTCTGTGATGGGACTGTAAGCTAATTTAACCTTATGGAAAACATTATGAAGATTTCTCAAAGAACTAAAAATCGAATTACCGTTTGACCCAGCAATCCCACTACTAGGGAGCTACCCAAAGGGAAATAAATCAATATATAAAAAAGATAACTGTACTCATATGTTCATTGCAGTACTAGTCACAATAGCAAAATCATGAAACAAATCTAAGTGCCCACCAACAATTGACTAGATAAAGAAAATTTAGTGTATATATAATAAGAATACTATGTAGCCATAAAAAGAATGAAATCATGTCCATTGGAGCAACATGGATAGAGCTGGAGATCATCATCCTAAGTAAACTGACTCAAACAGAAAACCAAGCACCTGTATGTTCTCACTCATATGTGGGAGCTAAATGGTCACAGAGATGGAAATAACAGACACTGGGGACACCAATAAGGGGGGAGGTGAGAAGGGGGGTTAGGGTTCAGAGATTGCCTATGAGGTACAATGCTCACCATATGGGGACACAGGCCACCTGAGACCCAATCCCCACCACTACACAATATGTCCATATAACGAACATGCACGCGTACCTCCTGAATCTAAAATAAAAATGAAAAAAAATGATTAAAAAATAATAATAATCCCAGCCAAACACGGTGGCTCGTGCTTGTAATCTCAGCAAGACCAGCCTGGGCAACATAGCAAGACCTCATCTCTACAAAAAATAAATTAGCTGGGCATGATAGTACACGCCTATAGTCCCAGCTAATTGGGAGCCTGAGTTGGAAGGATCACCTTAGCTCTACTCGACAGTGCAGTGAGCTGTGGTTATGTTGCTGCCTTCCAGCCTAGATGACAGAGTGAGACCTCTGCCTAAAAAAAAATTAAAAAATTAAAAATTAAAATTCTGTACCACCAAAAATGGCTTTTTAAAAAAATAGATAAACTAGGAAATGAATAAAGAAGACCAATAACTCATTGTAAAGTTGGTAAAGGACATGTTGGAAAATTCACAAGAAAAGAAATACAAATGGCTAATACATGGAAAACTTTTAATAAATTATGAATTAAAACAAGTGAGTTTCTGGCTTCGTTTTTGAATACTCCCTCCTTGTTTCTAACCATTCCCTGGGTATCTCCCCGGAATAGCAACAAACTACTTACTGTTATCTCCTTTAAGTTCTTACCTTTTTCTAGCATATTCCTGGCATGTATTAGATGTTCTGTTATATAAACAAAAGTATCTAAGAGGTATAATGATCTCCTAAGAGTTGTCAGGTGACCAGAAAAGAGTAGAGGATAAGGGCAGTAATCACAGTAAAATATGTCTGCATGGCCTGTGAGGCTGTGTGGCCTTCCTTTGTTGATTCCTTTCCCTCATGGTTCTGTTAATGGTGTTAACCTGCCTCATGATCCTCTTTACCTTTCCAGATTTCTTCAGAAGCACATGCACGTTAGTGGCAGGAGCAGGAACTTGTGCCAGTGCTCATCAGTCAGCAAAAATGACTCTCTTTGTGCATATAAGCAAATGGTTATTATTGTTGAGATACATTGCTTAACCATCAGTAGGTATTTCCTTTGCAGTTCTGTGAATACTTTTTTTCAGACTTAATACCACAACCTCTCAAGGTACCTTATCTTTCTTTGAGTGTTTGGGAAAAGGAGAAAATAGACTAAATCTACTCCTTCTCTACAATAAGTTGTATTATTTGAGAAAGTGCTTTAAAATGAAACCTAGTTTTAAGATAAATGTATAAGCCGGGCTCAGTGGCTCAGCCTGTAATCCCATGCCTTTGGGAGGCCGAGGTGAGTGGATTGCCTGAGCCCGCGAGTTCGAGATCCGCCTGGGCAACTTGGCAAGACCTCATCTCTACAATAAATCAAAAAATCAGCCGGGCGTGGTAGCGTGTGCCTATAGTTCCAGCTACTTGGAAGGCTGAGGCGGAAGGATCGCCGGAGCCCAGCAGGTCGAGGCTGCGGTGGCAGAGAGCGGCCACTGCACTCCAGTCTGGGCGACAGAGTGAGACTCCAACTGAGGAAAAAAAAAGATAAATGTATAATGTCTGTATAGTAGAAATCTGCTTCAGCCTTTGGAGTTATAATTTAGTCTAGTAACCTGAAATCCTCTTTTTCAAGTCAGATATTTACTTGTAGTAGCCAGTCTGAAAATACTTATTCAATTACTAGAGTAATTGATCATTGTAGACCCTTGAATGCGTTCATGCTTTTTTTTTTTTTTTAAGGACAAACAAAACTTTGTGCTGTTTTAAAAAATGGTATAACCTCAATTTGGAATATAAGGGAGTGGGGGAAGCCCCTACTATTAACCTCACCTAACAAAACTGCTGGTGGAGTTTTTTGATGTAGTTCCCAAATTTGTGTGTATGTGGTTAAAATAATGTATCTTACTTTTCTTTCCCCACTTAAGAGAGCCTTAGCATTTCCCCATGTTGTTATATCATCATGTTAAGACTCTAAATGGCAGCTTAATAATGTTAGTCACATGATCCTGCTGTGTAAACAGTGCTTATGAAGAAGAGTGGATGGCATGTAGTTTCTTTTTTTTTTTTTGAGTTGGAGTCTCACTCTGTCACCCAGGCTGGAGTGCAGGGGCATGCTCATGGCCACCCCAGCGTTGATCCGCTGGCTTCCGGCGATCCTTCTGCCTCAGCCTTCCAAGTAGCCAGAACTACAGGTTCATACTACCATGCCCGGCTAATTTTTTTATTTATTGTAGAGACGAGGTCTCGCCAAGTTGCCTGGGCTGGTCTCAAACCCGTGGGCTCAGGCAGTTCACTCGCCTGGGCCTCCCAAAGTGCTGGGATTACAGGCTGAGCCACCGAGACCAGCCGGCATGTTGTTTCTTTAAAAATGTGACTATTAATGAAAAACAGTGATTCTAATAAAATTGCTGAGTACATAGATTTTAGTAAATGGTAGAATGATCATTTTCTTATTGTGAGGTCAGGGATTTTTTTGTTTCAGAACAGATGAACCTGAAACTTGAAGCTGGTTGTCAATTGAGAGTATTATAGCATATATTAGGTACTTATTTTAGATAAATTAAAAACAAGCTCAATATCTGCTTAATTTTGAACAGAGAATTTTTGTCAGGAATCTTAATTTAACATTGTGTTCCTTTATAGATCATGGAGCTTTGTGGTGCAAAAAGACTTGGTTATTTTGGAAGAAGTCAGTTCTACATCGCTTTGAAACTTGTAGCTGTTGCCCAGTCTGGTTTTCCTTTAAGAGTGGAAAGTATAAATACAGGTAAACATGGAGTACACTAGTAACCAAAATGAAAACAGGCTTCTATTACAAATAAAGTCAGTAGAACTCTTGAGTCTTTCTGGTATTATAGAGGCATTTGTGAACTTACATGAAGTGTCATGACTTTATTTCCAATACCTTGCATTTCTCATTTGAGAATATTAGAGAAATATGTTTGTCTTATATTTGTTATGGCATAGAATATGTACTTCATACATATTTGATGATATATGTACCATTTAAATGATAATTTTTTATAATTAATTTTACTAAAAATTACTTAGAAATAATTTAGGTGAATTCTTCTATCAGGGTAAGTGATGAAATTGTAGTGACCATCTTCATATTTAGGGGTTTTTTTTCTTTGATTCGGAATCTCAGTCTTTCACCCAGACTGAAGTACACTGATAGGATCATGACTTACTGTAGCCTTGAATCCACCTTTTTCAGTCTCCCAAGTAGCTGGGACTGTAGACATGCGCCACCACACCTGGCCAAATTTTTTATTTTTTGTAGGGATGAGGTCTTGAATTCCTGGGCTCAAACAGTCATCCCACCTTGGCCCCTCCCAAAGTGCTAGGATTGCAGGTGTGAGCCACTGCACCCAGCCAGAACAACCTTATACTTTGTGGGGTTTTTTGTTTGGAAAGGCTAGGAAGGCTTCAACTGAAATTACAAAGTACAGTTAACCTTAACTTTCTGAGTGATAGAGACAGTATTGAAATATTGGCAGACTAAAACCTAGTTGCAGACATCTGATCACCTTATAAGTGTCACCCTAGATAATTTATTTTTTAGTTATTCGGAAGCTTATTGATGTGGAAGAAGATAGAAATTTTATAAAGACAGGTACTTAAGTGCAGAGGGACCTGTTGTTTTCGTAGAGAAAAGGGGAAAGAGGTAAATTGAGAATTTTTTAAATCTGTAAGTTACAGAAAATTTTCTGTAAAATCTGTAAATATCAGAATTCTTATTAATAAAAATAGTTTGAAGTACCAGCTTAGTTTATTGGTCAGCTGGAGGTTTTTACTGTGGACCTCTGGTTTGCCACATATCATTTTTCTGGTGTTAAGAGTTCTAAAAAAAGACAAAGGTAATCACATAATGGAGGGAAGTGCACTTTCCTTTGAAAATGACTGCAGCTGTTTTGTTCTAGTCTTAAATTGTGACTTATGATTTACCTGCAGAGAATTTCTCAGTCTTTCATCTTTCTCCTCTATTTAAAATTGAGTGTTGCATATCTGACCAGTAGGAGAGTCAAAAGCCAGACCCCAGTGGTTAGAGGGAATGCTGTGCACCATGTCCTTGGTAGGTTAACAGTAAGGTATATTTAGGAATTTCCAACATGAGTCATAGTGGCATATTCTTTGTTTACTTAGAGCTCTATAAGCTTACTTCAGAGACCCAATATGAGTAGAAGCAGCCTAGGCTTTGGGGTCTGGCTGACCTAGGTTCGGGTCTTAACTGTCAGTTACTGTTTGTGACCTTGGCATCTCAGAGCCTCAGGTTCCTTATCTGTAAACAGGGGCTTTGCAGGATTGCCATGGTTGAGATGAGGTAAATATAAGGTGACAGGTGTAGGACCAGGCATAGAGTATACATTTAATATAGCTATTGTTATGCTATAGGAGAGGGATCACCAGTAGCAGGACATTGCCGGGGAGGGGGATGGCACATAACATCGCTAAGGGTATCTGATCCTAAACCAGGGGAAGTGAGGACCAGATGGAGGCCCAGATTTCACCTGTACAAGACTACTTATGCACCTAATTCTGACTTGTACCCCACATCTTTATAATAAAATTAAGTTTATATATATGTGCATGCACACACATAGCTATTATTATCACCTTTTAGAGGGACTAAAAGGTTTTACTACTTCTTTCTAGGTAAAAGTCTCCATAAACAATCTAACAGAGATGATGTTCCCAATTTTGTAGAGATAGACTGTTCCTCTTATTTCTGTTTTTGAAAAATTCTAATATCTAATTTGTCTCTTATTTTAGTTTTTAATGTATGTCCTTTTTAATTTTAAAGTAATAATTATTTTTGTGGTTAACAGTAAAGGACCTTCCTCTGCCAAGATTTGTTGCTTCAAAGAATGAACAGGAATCTCGCCATGCAGCCTCATATTCTTCCGATTCTGAAAATCAAGGATCTTATTCTGGTGTAATTCCTCCACCACCTGGCAGGGGGCAAGTGAAAAAGGGATCCATAAGCCATGATACAGTTCAGCCTCGTACATCTGCAGATCCACAGGTAATTGCATAAATTTTATCCGTTGATGTCCTGTGTAGATGTTTGCATGAAAACATTTGTTGGTAGCTTAATATTTCAAATGTCTCCTTGAAATTAAATGTTTTAAAAAATTATATTCTTTTTAGGAACCTGCATCCCCAGTAGTTTCACCACAGCAGTCGCCACCAACTTCTCCCCACACATGGAGGAAGCACAATCGTCATCCCAGTGGGGGGAATAGTGAGAGGCCTCTTGCAGGACCTGGGCCGTTTTGGTCTCCCTTTGGTGAAGCACAATCAGGTATTCCAAGACTCTTTTTTTTTTAAGAGTCTCACTGTGTTGCCCAGGCTATTCTCACACTTCTGGACTCCAGTGATTCTCCTGCCTCAGTTTCCTGAGTTGCCAGGATTACAGGCTCGTGCTATTTCCCGACTTAGAGATTCTTTAAAAGTAACAATTATTTAGGATTGTAAATTGAAGGAAACTTGATAACATTCCTTTAAGAGTTACTTTCAAGCTAATTTTAAATTGTAAGTTAAGTTAAATAGAAGCAAAAGCTAATTATGAAAAGGTATAAGTAGATTACATCACTTTGGAAAGTGTTAGTTGCATTTACTTAAATCTGTGATGCTTATACAAAAATGTATGCATACCAGATTCTCAGGTAAAATGAATCATTATCATATATATTAGGTATATGCCATATTAGGTATATACTATATAAATTGTGTTGGTATTGACAAGGAGAGTCAGAGTAATTAAAAATATTTAAATGAGGTATAACTTTAAATTGGTCACAAAAGATTCCATTTTGGAAGTGGTTAGATTTCTTAAAAGTTAGAGTTTGAAAGAGAACTTCCTGGTAACTTTCTATTTTTCCTCAAACGTAAGTCAGCATGCTTACCCATTCTCTTTTAGGTTCCTCTGCTGGTGATGCAGTGTGGTCAGGCCATTCTCCACCTCCACCTCAAGAAAACTGGGTCAGTTTTGCAGATACTCCACCAACCAGTACTCTTTTAACCATGCATCCTGCTTCTGTCCAGGTGTGACATTTTATTGGTATTGCATTTTTATTTGCTTCATTCAGAGTACTGCTGCAGTCATGTTTTTATATTTTGCTGTTGCAAATTTTATAAATGCGAGTACACTCTTTATTTAAAAAAAAAAAAAGCACTGTGCCTTTTCAAGTCTGTTATCATTGGAATGTTTCAGCTGATTTTATTTCTGTTTCTAGTTCCCTAGTAAAGTTTTGAAAGTTTTCTGCATCTGGGAATATATTTGCTTGGCTTTCTTAGCACATTTTTCATAACTTTCTGTTGCTTACATAATTGCTATCATTCTACACATTTATATAATCATTGTGCCAAAACATATCCAATAACCTGACTATAATACATACATGGTTTGTTGATGACTTCTTACATTTTAAATGTCCACAAAAAGTAAGTTTCACTTTCCCAATAAGTAACCTAGCAATCTTGGTCCATAAAATCATGTAGATAGATACTGTACTGAGGAAAAAATGTTTCATTACAGGACCAGACAACAGTACGAACTGTAGCATCAGCTACAACTGCCAATGAAATTCGTAGGCAATCCAGTAGTTATGATGATCCCTGGAAAATAACAGATGAACAAAGACAGTATTATGTAAATCAGTTTAAAACCATTCAGCCTGATCTAAACGGATTTATTCCAGGTGAGTTATTAAAAACAAAAGTTCTTGTAGATGGAACAGAACAATGTCTCAATTTCATAATCTCAAAGACATTGTTTTGTCGGACTTTGATTTTACTTATAAAAGGTATCTAGTTCTCAAGTCATTTGACAAAAAAGAGTTTATAATCACTGGGGACTGAAAATATGACATAGTCACATATTAAGCTTACCTTTTTCCCAGTGAAAAAAGTCTAAGACTCTTACTTCACATTCTGTTCTTGAGTCTGTAAGTTGAGAATAACATTAAACAATAACTGTTTTAATATTTCAGGATCTGCAGCTAAAGAGTTTTTTACAAAATCAAAACTTCCTATTCTTGAACTTTCTCACATTTGGTAAGTGTGGTATATCAGTTGGGCGATGTGACTTGTTTCAAAGGAGTTTCTAGCAGGTAGATTTTAGAACCTTAAAAGATAAATTATTAGAAAAATAACCTCTTTAGGAATGTTCTGAAAGAAGTCAGTGTTGCCTTACAATAACCAGCTTCTCTCTTACCTTGTAGAAAAGAAATAAGTGATACAGGTGCAGTAGTTCTTTGTAAAGTGCTAATATTCTTTAAGCTGTATCAGCTGGTCTTTTTGTTGCTAGCATAAAGCCTGGCATAAAAGCTAGTTTGCACATACTAGCTTTTATGGGTTATGTTTATCCCAGCTGTGAGTTTAGAACAGTGCTTAACTCCCATTTCAACACAGACTACGACTCAGGATAGCTGCCATATAGTTGGAATTGGCCATTACAACATAGAGTGCAATCACAAAATGCTTTTTAAAACAATTACCAGGTAAATCAAGAACTAGCAATACATGCATGCTATTTATAGTTTAAGGCAATAAGTACAAAAGTGGTTGCCTCTGTATCTAGGAAATGGCAGGGACAGCAAGCTGGTAGCTGTATTGTTGTTTCCAGCCTTGTAGTTCTACTTGGTGCTTGAAAGTACATACATGTTGAAGTTTCATAACACTAAAAACAAAAGTGTGAAATATTTTAGTGGACCAGGCATGGTGGCTTAGCCTATAATCCCAGCACTTCGGGAGGCCAAGAAAGAGGATTGCCAGAGCCCAGGGTTTCAAGACCAGCCTGGGCAACTTGGTGAGATCTCGTCTCTACAGTAAATCACAAAAACTAGCTGGGCGTGGTGGCATGTGTCCGTAGTTCCAGCTACTTGGAAAGTTGAAGCAGAAGGATCGCCTAAGCCCAGCAGGTTGAGGCTGCAGTGGCTGTGAGCATGCCACCGCACTCCAGCCTGGGTGACTAAAGTGAGACTCCAACTAAAAAAAAAAAAAAAAAAATTTAGGGACTTATTACATATGCCTTACTTATCTAAACCCTGCTGCTAAAAATGCATACAAGTTAGAGATCACTTTTTGTGAGGGGAACCTTAACTATAAGGGCTATTTTTTAGCATTTTATTATGAGAATTTCAATCATACTGGAACGTTTACTGAATCATACCATGAATACTCACATGTCCACCACCTAGTTATACAGTTACCATTTTGCTATATTTACTATATTATACTTCTTTACATCTGTAGAATTTTTATAGTTACTGGCTTTTTGAACTTGCTTAGGGAAAGTATTTCCCTTCTTTCTTTTTGAAAAATAAAGGGATCCAAAGTAGAATGTGATTATTATATTCACAATAAGTTTGTCTTCTAGGGAACTCTCAGACTTTGATAAAGATGGTGCGTTGACACTGGATGAGTTTTGTGCTGCTTTTCATCTGGTGGTTGCTAGGAAGAATGGCTATGACTTACCAGAAAAACTTCCTGAAAGCTTAATGCCCAAACTGATTGATTTGGAAGATTCAGCAGGTAAGATTGGTAGCTGAAGAGAGCTGGTTGCATACCTTGATAAACATACTGCTTGATTTTGAAACAGAATCACAATAGATGTTAAAACTTAGCTTGATAGCTCAGACATTTCATGAAGAGCACGTGGATTTGCCATTAGAAAGATGTACAGGCTGAACTTGATTTTGTCTTATCCAGTCAACTTTTAAAATAGAAGTAAAGAGTATATGCCACTCTTTTATTGTTACATTTGTGACTTTCTGATATTTGAAGAGCTTTTCACAGTATCTTCTAAGTTTGTCATCCTTTAATTGCATTGCATTTTGTTGGAAGTGAGTAAACTAACCTGTCTACTTTATAAACAGTTTTCCATTTAATGCATCTTAATTTGTTGAAGGGAAATAACCTGGTTCATCATTGGACCTTTGCAGTAACAAGCATTTTCCTTTAAGATACCAGGCTCAGCTGGGCTCAGTGGCTCAGCCTATAATCCCAGCGCTTTGGGAGGCAGAGGTGAGTGGATTGCCTGAGCCCGCAGGTTCAAGACCAGCCTGGGCAACTTGGCGAGACCTCATCTCTACAATAAATCAAAAAAAAAATTAGCCAGATGTGGTAGCGTGCGCCTGTAGTTCCAGCTACTTGGAAGGCTGAGGCGGAAGGATCGCCGGAGCCTGGCAGGTTGAGGCTCTGCACTCCAGTCTGGGCGACAGAGTGAGACTCCAACTCAAAATAAAAAAAAAAGATACTAGGATTTCTTCTGCAGACTCTAAAGAGATCTGGGAATTTTGTTTTTGATGTTAGAGACTGCTGTCTTGTTAACAAGAATGCTAAATGTTCACACTTACTCATAGTTTTCTTTAAGAGGAAAAGAATATCAGAGGTTAAAAATTTGTGCGTTTTTTGGGGGAGAGCACCACAACATCAATAAGCGTACCTGATCTCAAACCAGGCAAAGTGGGAACCAAGGGGAGACCCAAACTGAGCCCTGTACCATGACCACTTGTATACCTAATCCTGAATTGTACCCCACATCTTTAAAATAAAAAATAAATTTGTACATATTTGTTAAATTCTGAGTAGATAAAAGGAAACTTAATGTTTAAATTGTGTGTGTGTGTGTGTGTGTGTGTGTGTGTGTGTGTGTGTGTGTGAAAGCAGGATTTACTGAGAGAACAGAAAAGCTCCCACAGTGGGAGGGGACCCAATGGGATTGCCCAGTGTTTAAATTCTTAATGAGCCTAGTTAAAACAAAATTATTGTCCTCAGTGTTCCTATCTAAGTTCTCTTTTGGATATGAGAATGGAAGGAATTTGGTACTTTTGAAAAGGAAGTTAAAATAGAATTTGGCTCTTAAAAAGGCATTTATTGGTCAGGCAGCATCTCGTCAACCTAAAAATATGCATGGTCTGACTTCATTATCTAAACTATACACAAGGAATCACATACATGAAATCGCTGTCACTAAGAAAATGATCTTCCTTGGTGTAAAAAATCTGAGTGTCCCTCTAGTTTTGCTAATATGGCTTGTGACCTTGGGCAAGTTCTAACCATTTACTCAATTTTTCTTTTCTGTTTCTCCACCTGAAATGTGGATTTGATGCCATTCACATTTCAGGATCTGAATTGTACACTGACTTCTTATCAACAAATACGTTAATTTTTTAAATATATCATTGATGTTAATTTTTTAGGAACATTTTCCTCTAAGAATCCTAGGATTTTTCCAATTATTTCAGGTAGTTATGAAGCATCAGTTAACCTCTAACTTGAGCTAAGCTAAGTATCTTTGTTAGGTAGTGTTACTTCAGAGTAATTTGATTTACCTGCTTAAAAATAAACAAAAACAACTTCTTTGTTTAGCACAAAAGGGAATTGTGGTAGCATCAGAATGTTGGTGACATTGATTTAAAAATTGAGCCTTGTACTTAGAGCTTTTATATGACTAAAAGCCTTTGAAAACTGATAGCATAATAATGCAAGAAAATAATTTAAATCAAGTTTTATCTGTTGTAGGTTATTTTGCAGAGTCTTGTCTGATTCTGTCATCTGTTACCTTCAGATAGATGAATCTGACTTTTGCAATGTAGTTGGTGAATTTGTTTTTCCTTTATTTAATTTAAATAAAATTAGGTTCTTTGTAAATTTGTTCTACTGCCTGAATTTTAAAACTGATGGTTCAGGAAGAAGTTTTTTGAGGCACTTCTCTTTTTGTCTAATTTTATACCTGTTAGATCTGTTTTACAGAGACTGATTTTTTTTACCTTCATGTATCTGTGCACTATTGCTCAAACTATAGTTTTAAAGATATTACAGACTCAGGTAGTTTTTGTTTCCTCTCACAACACAATATGGTTTCCTGATCAAATTTATTGTAAACATTGTGATCAGTATGAGATTCAAATCTGTTACATATTTATAAACAACAAATTTTGGAATTCTGTTTATTTGAGGGCAAACCAATATAAATCTTTTTTCTTTCACCTCTCATAAAACTGATACCCATGTGATAAAAAGTCCTTTGAATATAGAAATTACTCTGTGACACTGTGGAGCAGTCAGTATTTGCAAAAATCATTGTAAATAGCTACGTTTTTTAAATGTCACAGTTAAGGGAAAAATACCCAAATAGATCCTTTGCTGATACTAGAATATATCATAAATATGTCCTGCATGGAACCTTTTTGACTACAGACAGAGATGGTTCCTCTCTTCTCTGATCTCTCATTCCATCTTCTACATGCTATTTATCTTGAAACATGTAACACTAAGTCCTGTTTTTTTTTCCTCTTTCTACCACTATATTCTGAACTTGAAAAAAAAGGAAATCTATCATTTATGTTCATTGTAGTATCCTTAGAACCTACCACCTTTGCCAGGCATGTAGTGAATTGCTCAGTAAATATTAGATGAATTAATGCTCATTGTGTGCCATTTTCAATATAAGATATTCTTAACATTTTTCTACCTTTGAAAATATAATGATGACCTGGTGTGGTGGCTCAAGTCTGTAATCCCAGCACTTTGGGAGGCCAAGGCGAAAGGATTTCCTGAGCCTGCAGGTTTGAGACCAGCCTGGGCAACATGGTGAGACCTTGTCTCTACAGTAAATCAAAAAATTAGCCAGGTGTGGTAGCACACGCCTGTAGTTCTAGCTACCTGGAGAGCTGAGGCAGAAGAATTGCCAGAGCCCAGCAAGTCGCTGCTGGGGTGGCCATGAGCATGCCACTGCACTCTAGCCTGGGCGACAGAGTGAGACTCCAACTAAAAAATACATACATACATATATATATAATGATTTGTTATCTTAAGTTTGTGGTACCTCTACGAGTACTCTATACTTCAGGTTTAATTCTGAGAGGCAAATAGATGGTGAACAGTAGTCACTTGAATTACATCTCATGGGAGTAACAAACTAGGCTTTCTGTAGGCATGCGGATGTGGGTAGAATAAATATGTATTTTTTCTAAAATAAAGATCATGGATAGGAGTACTTCTGCAGATTTGAATTAAGATATTTAATATGTAACGTCAGCACTGTATTTGGGAGCTAAAATAAATAGAAAGGGAAACTTGGTTTTTGTTGTCTTACAAAGAAAGTATTTTTGTTGTCTTACAAAGAAACAGCTTTCTGAGCTGAATTCAAAACAGAATGTTTAGCTTTTAAGAATATTTATCTTACTTTTAAAAAAATTAATGTGACCTGCTATCATACCATAGTACTGTATTTTAAGGAAAAAACAAACAGGCTGAGATGCTATACATTTTTAACTTAATGTCTGAATCTTCTCCTTAATAGCACAGTTGCAATTTTATATTTATTTTTGTGATGATTTGATAAATATCTATTTTAAATTAGACTAGAGGCTTCTGGGAAGATAAGAGCTAGATTAGTTTTGTTCATTTTATCTCAATGCCTACCACGGTGCAAATTGAGTACATAAATAAATGCTCACATTTTGAAATGGTTAAATGACTGGGCCAGTGATCTTTTAATTGTTTTCTATTCCCACACCATACTGCTCACATGAGCAACTCAACAGCATCTATTTGAGATACTGAAAGAGGGAAAGGGCTGTGTTCCCTATCTCTATCTCCTTCTTCATAATCACTGTTTTACCCAGTAGATTTGGGCACGTGATTCACTGTTGTTCATAGGGTACATTGCACAGATCCCCAAACTCTAAGCAGTACCTCCAACGTGAATGTTTTTTAAAGCCAAAGAAGAGAAGTCACATGGGACTTTTCATGAATAGTTCACTAGAAATCTATGTAAATTCAGATTTGAGTCTATCTTGATGCAAGTTAATCACTGTTAACAGTTTCTCTTGTGGCCAGGCACGGTAGCTCATGCCTTTAATCCCAGCACTTTGGGAAGCCAAGGGAAGAGAGTTGCTTAACTCCAGGAGTTTGAGACCAGCCTGGGCAACGTAGCAAGACCTTATCTCTACAAATGAAATAAAATAAAATAACCAGGCGTGGTGGTATATGCCTGTAGACTCAGCTACTGGGAGGCTGAGGCAGGAGGATTGCTTGAGCTCAGGAGTTTTGAGGCTGTGGTGAGCTGTGATCATGCCACTGGACTCCAGCCTGGGTGACAGAATGAGATCCTGACTCAAAAAAGAGTTTCTCTTGTATACATTCAGAAATCTTTAACATACATATAAATGCCCACACACAAGAGAGATACCAATTTTTATACAAGTGCAGTTAATTCTTGATTGATTTTTTTAAAATAATGTTGGACATCATTGTACTTCATCACATATAAAACTACCACATTCTTTATCATTCAAGACATTCCTTAATATGACATACCTTAATTTAACCAGTTTCTTATTGATGGATTTGGGGTTGTTTTTCTGGCTTTACCTTTAAAACAGTGCTGCAGTGAACTTGCTTATGTGCATATCTTTGTTTTGTACAAATAGCTTAGCATCTTTGCTTTTGAAAGTTCATTAGCTGGGTGCCCTTAGTTGGGAGGAAAAATTAATGGAAAATGCACTGAATATTTGTCATTCACTTTTCACTTAAGAAATAACTTTTCAAACCACCCTTCCTCCCAAATACACACCCATACACACACATTCTTAACACTAGCGTCATCTTTCCAGATAGGTGGGTATTATAGCTGACAAATCAGTCCACTTGAATTGTAACATTGCAAAAATGCACCATTTAATAAAGTTGATCAAAGTAATTAATTAGAACTCTGTAAATCCTCCAATGATATTGACATACCTCTTACAAAGCTAGATAATGCTTAAGGAAGAAATACCCTACAAGGATAATGATAGTAGTAGGGGCTTTTAAAGATCTTGATTTCAATTTCAATGGATTAGTAAGCATCCTTAGGAATAATGAACGACCCTCTCAATCATTTTTTGAATAAATGACCTTTCCTCTTTACATTTATCCAAAGAGAGTGAAGGATGGACATCTCTGTCTTCTGTTAGAAAGAGAGCTCCATGGGAAAGGGACCCTTGTCTTCTTGCTTAGTACTTATCTCGAGAGCTGAAACCCTGTAGACCCTCAGTAAATGTTCATTGACTCAATTTGTGTGTTTTAATTTTGCCACCAAATTATACTCCCCAAAAAGTAACATTATCTTTTCTTCCTTATTCTTTATACTCATTTCCACAATTTTCTGTGTATGTTTTTAAGATAAAGCCCCAATTAAATTTTCATTTCCTCTTTATGAAATTCTACTTTTTTAAAGTGGACTAACTTTAATTGGAGTTGTCCCACTTTGAGCTATCATTGGTTAACGGGAATCTTCTATATATTTGTAGGTGATATTCTTTGGAGTATAATAGCTGAGTCAGATTGTTAGGTGTTATCAAATGTTGATCAGTACTGTAAAAAGTCAGCAGGCAATTAGAATTTGGGGTAGATGTTTTGTTTCTTATCAAAGCTTGTTGGACATATTTTTACTTTCATATTTTTAAACTTTTGATTTTAATTTAAAACTAATAGACTTCTACATAGATCTTCTTAAAGTCTACTTACTGAATAAGCTTCCATTTTGTGGAGTGTTGAGGATAAATGGAGTTCATTTTGGAAATAGAACTTAGTTTTTTGATGTATATATTATCACTGAAGACAAAACAAACCGTATCTTAAATTTTGTTTTTAATTTCTTTCTACATATGCATTGCTTATGCCTGTCTTTTAAGTATGAATGAAAAAGTTACCATTTGTAGTTTCCCTTAAAGGCTTAAAATTTATCCAAATCTATTTATTTTTATATTTTTTCCTTGTAAGAATAATATTCTTCAAGTAAATAGAAGATGTAGTTTCTTTTATCATTATGAAACTATTAAATGAGGTTGGAACCTTGAATCTTCATTATTGAAGAACTTCCTAGATTTGTTTGCTGCTTGAAAGCAAAATAAGTTTTAAATTATAAGACTTTAGGGAAGTGTATGCATTTCTATAAGATTAATAACAGCTGACAGTCACTTTTGAGATAATTTTTTAGCATGTCAAGTATATACAAAGAAAATAAGAGAATTTTAGGATGAGTAGGTTCCAAACCTAGAATAAAACTGAAACCAAGGAGGAGGTTGCTCAGCAGGTACACTGTACTGGACAGAATCTAGGAACTTTCCAGATGTTTTGAAAGGATAGGAGGATGGAAACTTCTTCCAATGCTTACAAACTTAGAATAAATGTAGAATATATCCATATGTCAGTATGGTCATACTGGGTTGTCTCTTCCAGACACACTTTTATACGTGGAAATACTTTTTGCATAACCACGCTTTTAGAGTTAACTTTAACAAATAATTTAGGCTCATACTCTTCTTTTTCAGCCCTGATGCTCTGATGATGTCAGGGGCAGAGCAGAACCCTCAGGAGGGAGGCAGGGTTGACACAGTGTTCCAGCAGGAGGCTAGGTTGGAACACTGCATCAGGTAAGAGTAAAACTACACCTCTGCCTCCCGAAGGATACAGTCTTAAAGACTAACGCTTGTGGGTGGGCAGGAAGCTCTTTGTTGGAGTATTTATAGAGTGCACAGTTGATTTCCAGATCGAATGCTTCTCCACAGACTCCTTTTATTTTTGAGTTGGAGCCTCACTCTGCTGCTCAGGCTGGAGTGCAGTGGCATGCTTACGGTCACCGCAGCCTTGACCTGCTGGGCTCTGGCGTTCTTTCCACCTCAGCCTTCCAAGTAGCTGGCACTACACGCGCGCGCTACCACACCATGCTTATTTTTTGATTTATTGTAGAGATGAGGGCTCACCAAGTTGCCCAAGCTGTACTCGAACGCGTGGGCCCAGGCAGTCCCCTCACCTCAGCTTCCCAAAGTGCTGGGATTATAGGAGTGAGTCATCTTGCCCGGCCTCCACAGACTCTCTTATTTTTTTTGAGTTGGAGTCTCACTCTGCCACACACTCTTGATTGTTGGTTTCTAGAAATAGGAAAGAAATGATGTGTAATTTTGCTAATTTATCCCGAAAATAATTTTTCAATTCTCTAGGACAGTAATTTTTCAAACTTTTTAATCCTAAAACCTCCTTTACATTTTAAAAATTGTGGACTTCAAGAGCCTTTGTTTGTGCAGATTAGCTCTATCGGTAGTTACCCTATTAAAATTAAAACTGATTATTTACATATCTGTGACAGTATTTTAAAACAGCAATAATAAATCCTTTACATATTGGCATAAACATATTTAGAAAACTATATTCTCCAAAATAAAAAATTATGAAAAGGGTATCATTGTTTTCCATTTTTGCAAATCTCTTTTATATCTGGCTTAATAGAAAACAGCTAGATTGTCAAGTTTGTTTCTTCATTCAGTCTGTTGGATGTGTTATTTTATTTGAGGTATATCAAGAGTTTAAAAACTAAGCCCCATGGCCCAAATTCAGTCAGCTGTTTTTGATTAGTTCACAAGCTGAGTATTTTTTTCTTTGTAATTGTTGAAAAAATCATTTTTATTATAATAATAATATTTTATTGCACACGGAAAATTGTGTGAAGTTAAAATTTCAGTATCCACAAATAAAATTTTAGTGGAACACAGCCTGTCATCCATTTATTGTCTGTGACTGCCTTTGCACTATAATGGTAGAGTTGAATAGTTGGAACAAGACTGTATAGCCACAAAGTCTAAAATAGTTACTATCTGGCCCTTTTTAGAAAAACATTACCAAAGAAAATCTAGCCTCGCATAGTAAAGGAAGGACTGTTTTATTACTTTTTCAGATATTGTATATATGCTTTGGTATTACATCAAAACACAAATGGTAATTTCTTAAAGGTTAGTTGCAATGTGGAGGCTGAAACCGTATTAATAAATATTTTGTATTTTTACATTAAAACCCATTGGTCTGTCTTGTGCTTTGAATGAACCCTTTACCCATGATGCATTTGTTATTTGTAAAATATCAGTTCATTGAGTTAATACACATCTTTCAAGTGTTGGGATATTGCGTTATATATATGAAAAAAGTATATTTGGTAATTTTACAGCTTACCAGAGAAGTCTTCAAGTCCTGGAACTTCTTGAGAATATAGACATAAATACACATTTTCCAGAATTCTGATTTTTTCTTGAAAGCTTGAACTTTGTCATTAGTAACTTTTAGTAGCAGATACTGAAAACAGTTGCTTTCCTTGAAGTGACAGGCTCACTTTATTCATTTTGAGAAACTGCCTGTCCAATAACCAAATCTGCATAATTATAGTTTGTCAATTGTTCTTTCAAGAAAAATGGTGTTCCATGAGAAAACTGACTTGTTCAGCTTTACAGCTGAATCAGATAAGTACTTTTTCCCTGAGATAACCATTGTACTTTGATATGCAGCAGAAGTGCTCTATATGTGTTTCCCATTTTGGCACACAGTATTGAAAAGAAGGGCTGAGATTTAAGAAGACTAATTGTTACTGGCTCATGAATATTCCCCAATGAGATTAACATGTATATTTATTTTTTCTTCATATTATATTCAATACTTGTACACATGAGGGTGAAGAATACAATAGCGCTTAGTATATTTTGCTGCCACTGCCTTGATTCTTGCTGATAAGCTAGTTTTACCCACCATGGCTTTTGCACCATTTAGTGCAAATTTCAACACGGGAAAAGCGTTATTAATATTATAAGAATAATTTTGACTTCTCAAACCCTCTAAAAGAGTTTTGAGAACTCCCAGGAAGGAGTTTGTGGTCCACAGTTTGAGAACTACTACTCTAGGAAAACAACACAAAGTATAATTGTTTGGGTGAATAGCATTTCAGGTCTCAGCCTCAAAAAATTAAACCCATTGTAACTTCACCAGTGAACCACAGACTTTCCCAGAATTGATCTCCAATCATTACTGCCCTGAGGTGGGGGTAGTGTACAGTCTGGCCCTCAGTTTGTCAATAGAAGATGACATTATGAGAACTGTGATCTTGAAAGCCAAACCAGGACCTCAGATTTCCCCTAAGATGATATTTAAGAATAAAATAAGAGTCTACTTTAAATAAGTTCTTTTAGAAATTAATCATCCTGTAGTTCATAGTATTTTAATTCTGTTTATTTTTATTTTCTTTAATACTCACCTGTTTCGGGAGACCTCTTAAAGATACTTCTTCATTCATTAGCCTCCTAGCAGATTTTTACTTTTGGTAAATTTTCAGATTTGTTGCCTCCTTTGCTTAACTTCTTTTCCCTTTATTATCATTGGGGAAAAGATTCATAATTTTTGTTCACACTGAAAACCCCAAACTATCCAGTGAGGAATTTGTTCCTACCATTTATCATAAATGTTTCCTTTAGTTCTTCTCCAATAACTTTGGATTAAGAGGTCTTCATAGAACAATATCTGAAGCTTTCTTATCTCTAAACTACTTAGATACTTGTATTTAGAAGATATAGGACTAAGAAGGAAACATTTCCTGATCTTAGAAGACAATAATTAATCAAAATACAATGCCAGACTGCAAACTAGAACTTGCAGTGTGGTATATAATAAGGGTACAACATCAGGGTAAGTAAAAGGAAAATATTTTAAGGGAGTCATGTAATAGAATAGGCAGGAGGGAAATTTTGAAAACTTTTTCGTCTGTCAGTAGTTAATTGTGGTTCTAGGAAAATGACAGTGAAGGGGGAATTAATTTAAATAAACAAGAACACGCAAAACAGTAATAAATACTACTGTGTGTTAGGTCTGTGTTATACACTAAAACTTGAAGGCTTACTAATGAATAGATCAAAAGGTTTAAAGTTACACATCAATAGGTTAATTATATGGCTGTGTATTTAGAAATCTGAAATATAGTGTTAACATTTAATGGCACTTTTCTTTCTTTCTGATGGAGAAACTCAGGTGCTATTTTATTCAACTTGCCCATGGTCAAACAGACAGTGACAGATATTGGAATCATGTTTTTGACATGAGTTCTAAGCAGATTAGGTGCTTTCACTATTGACTGGGATTATATTCAAAGCCATGGAAAACTTGGTAAAATTAGAATGAGAATGGAGTTACCATTGACATTCCTTCTGTTTTTAAATACAATTTAGGGATATTTTGAATTAAGGCTTAACTATCATTGAAAATAAGATATGATATTTCAAAATACTTTAAAAACCGTTCTGGTTGAGTGCAATGGCTCACACTCCTGATCCCAGCACATTGGGAGGCCGAGACAAGAGGATTACCTGAGCCCAGAGGTTCAAGACCAGCCTGGACAACATGGTCAGACCTTGTCTCTACAATAAATCAAAATAATAGCCATGTGTGGTACACCTGTAGTCCCAGCTACTTGGAAGACTGACATGAAAGGATTGCCTAAGTCCAACAGGTAGAGGCTGCAGTAGCCATGATTGTACTACTGCACTCCAGCCTGGGTGATAGAGTGGAACTTAAAAAAATTGTGAAATAGTACCATGGATTTGTAGCTATCTCAATTAAGTCTGTAAGTGCCAGTGAGCCTAATGATAAAAGTTTAAAGTTTCATGGGTTCATTGACTTTGCATTTTGCCCATGGCTGGGGACTCTCCTTTTGCCGTCTACCTTGACATGCTGCTTTTTGGTAACAAGGGGAGATTTGCAGAGAAAATATGAGTGAATTAGTATAAATAGGCAGTTTTCAGAGTATATTGCAAGGGAAAATTGAGGGATTTTATTTGATGGAAAGAATTTGTGTTTGGGAAAAATTTATTTTAGACAAAATTTATTTACTCTGGGACATCACAAGCCTTAATATATAGATGTGCATAGGATGCTCCAACAGGGAATTATTGTATCCCCAAACATATCTGAGCAGAAAACCTAATTTTTCAAAGCCACCATACTAATTAGTACTCCACGGAATACACTTTGGAAAACTGGTACAAATCTATCCCAGTTATCAGAAAATGATTCAAACCATGTAACTATTGCATTATTGTTATTTTGTATTAATCCCTTCTTTCTATTTATTCCTGTCTAGATAATAAGTAGCAGGAATAAGTAGTGTCTGTTAAAATGCATACTTTGGGAACATGAGGAAAGGAAATTTAGATTATAAATTACTTGTGAAAATCACCTTTAGCTTTTTTATACGTAAGTATTTCTACACACAAAAAGTTGCATTTTATAGAGAATTTCTCCTTTTTACATTACAGATGTTGGAGATCAGCCAGGTGAGGTAGGTTATTCAGGCTCTCCTGCCGAAGCTCCTCCAAGCAAGTCACCATCAATGCCGTCGTTAAACCAGACATGGCCTGAGCTGAATCAGAGCAGTGAGGTGAGCAAAGTTTCCCTTTTCTTTCAGTAAAAGTTAACGGTTTTAAGGTAAGGTGTTCCAAGCAGGGTAATTTCAGTTTATAGCTCTTTCAGTGTGCATGCATAGTTGAGAGAACATATAAAATATGCCTGTGATGAATATTTATAATTATGTTACTTTTTGAGGTTTTCAAGGTATTTATACTATGATTTGTTTCTACCACTTATCCCCATTAAAACCCTGTGAGTTCGGAGAGTCAGATGCAGAAAGTTAACAGTCAGAGGGTAAATGACTTGGCCAAGATCTCATATCCAGTAAGGGACAAGAGCTAAGATTTGAACACAAGTCCTTTGATATCCAACCAGCTGCCACGCCCACTGTGTTGCACTGCCTTCTCCGTCCTATGAGCAAGGTATGTGATAATACATTTGGGATCTTAGCCTTGGAAGTGGTATGAGAAGTCACTCATTCAGCTTTCCACATGAAGAAAGTATTTTTTACAACTCAGTCTATAATTAGTTTTATCCAATACAAAATGGAGTGATTTAACCATATTAAATGTGTTAAAGATGTATCATACATGATCAAACACAGCATGCAGAATAAAATTTGGGACAAATGCACTGCTCCCCAGTTACTTTAGAACTCCATTATATAAAACAAGAAAAAGGCCACTTTGGTTAGCATAAGCCTGAAGCTCCACCTCCCCAAAAGACCCCGAGCCTCCCTGTTAAACTTCAGTGCTAGGAGATCCATGTGGAACCCCCGGTTCTAGTCTGGTAGAGCTGTTTTCTTTGTGAGCAAGTTATTTTTTTGTATCATTTTTAGATAGTGCTACAAAAGTAAAAGTTTGTTGAATTTCAGAAAACAGTTCTAAACTTCAGTACTTCCCATGTCTTTTAAAGAGCAGGCTGGTAATTTTGGATTGTTGGAAAACAGAGAAGTAACTGGCAGCTTTACATTATTTTCTGCTTTATGACATAGTCACTGCCAAGATACCTGTGTCTGAGGCATTATAACTTAACATCTATCCTACCATCAGATACAAAACCACTAATACCAGGGTGCCAAAAAAATGTATGCACATTTTAAGCAGTGTTTCTATGCATTACTTGTAGTTTGCTGTAATCAGAAGTGTCTGAACGTTGATGGTAACCTCTTATAATTGCAAAAGTCAAACGTGACTTGTGTTCATCTTTTGTTATCAGTATATATTGAGTATTACAATTTTAGTACAGTTTTTTCCTTTCTTAAAATGTGTATACATATTTTTGGCACCTCTGTATAAATGTTTTTCTACAAGTGAGGGATTAAGCCGTGGAAGAATTTGCTAGTAAAGAGGGTATATGGAAAGTAAGTTCATTGTTCTTGAGACTACAGTTTTTATTCATTTCTGTCATTTTTAAAAAAGCAATATTAAATTAAAAGTACTTTTATTTTATTGATATCAGTTTGTAAATAAAAGCAGCTCTTCTGAGACATCTCAGTTCTAAAACCTATGTTCATTCTCAAACTTCTATTTGTTTATTAAAGACTAGGGATGGAAGTCCTTTCTAAATTCTGATTTCAGTAGTTGTAGTTTCCCTACTGAAATTCTGTCAAGTTTTATTTTATATTTGGTTGTAAGGTCATGAGTGCTATGATTTTTTTTTTTTGCTTTATGTGAAAAATCAAAATGCTAATAAAACATTGACTTTGAGACATTTTAATAATATTTATAAAAATATCTTCTTAGGATATGGAATTTAAAATACATTTTGGGCAATCCCTTTGGGTCCCCTCCCACTGTGGGAGCTTTTCTGTCCTCAATAAATCCTGCTTTTTCACTTAAAAAAAAAGATTTAATTGGGCCAGGAATGGTGTCTCAAGCCTATAATCCCAGCACTTTGGGAGGCTAAGGCTAGAGGATTGCCTGAGTACAAGGTTCAAGACCAGCCTGGGCAATATAGTGAGATATTGTTCTCAACAATAAATCAAAAAATTAGCCAAGTGTGGTGGCGCACACCTGTAGTTCCAGCTGCTTGGAAGACTGAGGCGGAAGGATCGCCTGAGCCCAGCAGGTCGAGGCAGCAGTGGCTGTGTGCATGAGACTTCACTCCAGCCTGGGCGACAGAGTGAGACGCTAACTCAAAAAAAAAAAAAAAAAAATTAATTATCTGCCACAAAATACTAATGATCATTCAACATAAATGTATTCAGCACCTGTGGTTATGGATGAGGCACTATAGAGGATAATACTAACAATAATCTCTAACATTTATTGAGCACTTTTGATGTACCAGTTCTGTTCAAAAAAACTCTTTATATGTATTAACTCCTGAAGTCTTCAGAACAACCCTATGAGGTAAATATTATTAATCTTCATGTTCTAGATGGTGAAACTGAAGCACAGAGAGGTTATGTAATGTGCCCAAGTATGCACAGCATAACTAAGATTACAGTACTCTGGTGCCAGAGCTGTGTGCTCCTAACCTATACTAAACTCATAAAGATAAGTGTCTCTCTGCCTCCCGGGTAGCTTACATACAGTCTTATAAAACCTAGAGAGCCTCCCAGGTAGCTTACATACAGTCTTATAAAACCTAGAGAAACTTCATGCTGCCCAAATGAGGCCACATTCTTTTTTGGCAAAAATACCAAAATACCTTCTTTTTTGGCAAAAATTGTCAGCATCTAAACTTTTCTCCACAGTTAGAGAATTAGGATTTTAAAAATTCCTTCTGTGATACCCTATGATGAAAGTGAACTGTTGTAGGCTTTTTAAATGTATGAAACACTTGGAATGCATCAGTATTTCTCAGTATATCTTAATTTTTTTATTAATTTGTAGGAAAAGTTGTTGAATGATTGTATTGATCGTTTTTTTAGTTGGCTTTCAACAATGTGCTCACTTGCTAATATTTAATTTCTACATATCTTCTCAAATTGAATATCAGTATTTTAAATAGTAAGCTGAACTTTGAAGCATAAATGTGTATCCTTTCCCAAGCTGAAATATAAAAAGAAGATTTTAGTTAATGAGGTAGTTTGTGTCTGTGTGTAAACATTTGTGTGTGTGTGTGTGTGTGTGTGTATATATATATCGCATGTGTGTAGATGGTTTTCCCTCTTTAGAGGATAACTGATAATTCTTAAGAATCAGATTTAAATGATAATTTTAATATAACTTTGATGTAAAAATTCTGTACTATTTTATTACTAAGATTTCCAAAACAAATGGAATTTTCTATAATTAATCTTGACTTATCACTCCACCTGTTTTAAGAGGTATGATATTTCTTTGTGTACCTCTTTTAGAAGAGTAGTATTTCATATCAGAATACATCCTCTGTATATAACACATGCTCAGATGCTTGATTTGCTCTCATCATGGCCGCATACTGATTGTTTAGCATGGTGGGGGGCTGTCGGTGGGGTGCCTGACTGGCAGTTCTGTCTTGTGGTCTGGCATGGCCCTGTTTGTAATGCTGATTGCAGGGGTTGACTTGCTACAGATTGATATAAGCGCAAACATATTAATTCCAGAATTCTTGCATTTTATCTCAAATATATTTTATTAAATATACATATGTATACAATATGTGCACGTACATAATAGAATCATCTTTCAGGGGTCGCACTGGCAAGTCACACTGACTTGCTTTGACAAAACTTTGGTTCATTAGCATCACCAAATGAAGACATTAACACTTGAATGTTCAAAGAAGGATTTGATGTTATTCTTTTCTTTAGTCAAGACAAATCCCTTCACGTTTTTTACTTGGTGGCCATTTATATCATTTAGACTTTGTTCTTGCATTGTGTTTTAACTCTGTAAGGCTTTGAATCTCTTCCATAGAGATTGCAATAAATTATTACTATACATTTGATTGTAAAGCTGTTCACCTTACATTACAAGATAACTCAGAATATAGATAAGCATAAAGTGTTGTTGGAAAAATAGAAATGACAGGATTTTGTTGACCTATGCAATACAACTTGCAGTGCAACCTCTGAATTACCTTGCTAAATCTTCTCCAGTGATCTTTTCCTCCATCTTTCTCATCATGCTGACTTGTCTCTCCTCTGTCTGTTCAGCAGTGGGAGACATTTAGTGAACGCTCTTCAAGCTCACAAACTCTGACCCAATTTGATTCTAACATTGCACCAGCTGATCCTGTAAGTCAATCACTTAGCTTGCTTGTTTGAAATTAATTTTATTAACCCAAATTTCCATTCATTATGGTTTTTAGCCAATATGCATGATTCAGTGGAGTGCTCGGAGGGAAGTGGTGGCAGGCTTTTCAATTTTTGTGTGCTTAATGGTGGAAAGAAAATTTTTGCCATTCCTCATATTTTCTAGTTCTTTTGGTGAGAGAAAACCATGTTTTTAAAATCTGGTTCACGTGTCTATAAGAACATTTTTTGTGGCAATTGATTTGGTTAACCTTGCTGTCATTTGCTAATTAAGTTCATGTTTTATTAAATTTCAGTGTGGTGACACTTTATGTGAATACTATTTTATTTGTATGCTTACACATCATGTAATATGTACTGTGTATGTAAATATTTATGCAGTGTCATCTTTTGACACTTCAAGTGATACGGTTTTTATTTAATTATGTTGAGTTCTGTTAGAGAAAATCAAGTTCAGCAAAATAATACAGAGCTGTTGGTGAAAGATGCCCTTGTGCAAAGGAGCCTCTGTCTTGTCTGCCTGTGGCTTACTATACTGCTTTAAAAAGGCTACAAAGTTCACAACCTAATTTTAAAAATAAATATTGTCAGCCAGGCTGGGTGACTCAGCCTGTAATCCCTCGTTTTGGAGGCTGAGGTGAGTGAATTGCCTGAGCCCACGGGTTCGAGACCTGCCCGGGCAACTTGACTAGACCTCATCTCTACAATAAATCAAAATATTAGCCGGGCGTGGGAGTGCACGCCTGTAGTTCCAGCTACTTGGAAGGCTGAGACGGAAGGATCGCCGGAGCCCAGCAGGTCGAGGCTGCGGTGGCTGGGAGTGGTATGGGTGTTTTTTCAATTTATTAATATTCAAGGGCCAGTGAACATGTAGATCATCTGTACCTTTGCTTCTTTTTTCTTGCTATATTCAAGATATTTATATTTGGTTTTGGTCTCTGAAAAACGTAGGAGAAATAAAAGGCATTATATGCGAGTTTGCTGCTTATTAGCAGCTATACTTAAAGTCCCTTGGAAACCGGGCTCGGTGGCTCAGCCTGTAATCCCACGCTTTGGGAGGCTGAGGTGAGTGGATTGCCTGAGCCCACAGGTTCGAGACCCGCCTGGGCAACTTGGCAAGACCTCATCTCTACAATAAATCAAAAATCAACCGGGCGTGGTAGCGCGCGCCTGTAATTCCGGCTATTCGGAAGGCTGAGGCGGAAGGATCGCTGGAGCCCAGCAGGTCAAGGCTGCGGTGGCTGGGAGCGGCCACTGCACTCCAGTCTGGGCGACAGAGTGAGACTCCAACTCAAAAAAAAAAAAAAAAAAAATTTTTTTTTCTTGAAGCTTTAAATTTTGTTTCTCTATATTCATCCTTCTCATTATTATGCAATCAGGTTAATTTTATTTAAAGTACTTAATGAAAGTACTTTAGGCCTGGTACAGTAGCTCATGCCTATGATCCCAGCACTTTGGGAGGCCAAGATGAGAGGTTTGCCTTAGCCCATGAGTTCGAGACCAGTCTGGGCAACTTGGAGAGACCTCATCTCCACAATAAATAAATAAATAAATAAATAAATAAATAGTTGGACATGGTGGCACACACCTGTGGTTTCAGCTACTTGGAAGGCTGAGGCAGAAGGATTGCCTGAGCCCAGCAGGTCAAGGCTGCTGTGGCCATGAGCATGCCACTGTACTCTGGTCTAGGTGACAGAGTGAGACTCCAACTCAAAAAAAAAAAAAAAGTACTTTATAGGAAGGAAGGTTTGATGTAGCAATAAAGAAACTCTATTCTCTAACCCTAAAAAAAACAGTGAAAATAATTATTCTGAGTATTATGAGTCTTTGTTAGGCCAGGCAAGAACAATAAAATCTAGAAACAAAATAAATTGACTCATTACCGGCAGGAATGTAGAGAAATATTTGGCTGAATAACAGTGATGTTCTTCTAATTTCTTGGTATTAATATCCGAATTCATGAATGCCAGCTCTAGTGTTTAAAATTATATGACTCAATTAGTCGGGCGTGGTAGCGCGCGCCTGTAGTTCCAGCAACTCGAAAGGCTGAGGCGGAAGCATCGCTGGAGCCCAGCAGGTTGAGGCTGTGGTGGCCAAGAGCGGCCACTGCACTCCAGTCTGGGCGACAGTGAGACTCCAACTTAAAAAAAAAAAAAAAAAAAAAATTATATGGCTCAATACTTTCATTTGTTCTCTTTAGTGTACTAGGAGGTACTAGGAAATTAACTGTTGATTGACATTTTAAACTTGAATTTAGACCTCTAAATTTGATAAAATTGACATTCATATATATATATATATATATATATAATACACTTACACACATATATACATATTTATATATATATAAAATCTAGTACCTAGAAATGTCTTTTTTCTTTTATGATAGCAAACTTAAATCTGAACTTTGTTCCACAACAAGTATTCTTACTTTAAATCTTCAGTTAAGGGAATGTCCTGCCTTCTCCTAATTGTGACCTACAGTGTTTGAGTTTCTTAACCTTCATTTCATACTTACCTGAAATATTACCTGACTACAGAAGACAGCCTGTAGCCACAATCCCAGATGATCCTTTGTAATAAGGCCCACTCAGATTAGAAGGGAATCACCTAGGAGAAGAAAACACAGCAGTTCTCATATGGATTTAGCATTAAATATTTAATGGAATGTTAAAAAGAAGCTCAATTTTTATAACTAGTTATTTGCTTAGTGAAGTAAACAGTGAGAAGCTCCAAACTGACCTGTAGGACTCTGAGACAACCATTACACAGCGCAGTGACTGTGTGTGCACACTGGGCTGGTTAGTTATTAGACTTTCAGAGTTCTGATGAAATTGAGATTCTGGTTATCTTGTTTCCAGAAACTGTTTTCTTTTCTTGAACTGCTTATCAGTTAATAGCTTCTGGTAGACTCTGCATCTGCTAGGATGTGCGCAAATCAAACACCAGGGAGATTCTGAACTGATGAGAAATGTAATGTGCTAATCTTTGCTATGGTTTATTCAGAGCAGTTAAGCGTATGAAAATAATTAGTTTGATCACTGATTATGTCCAGCCAACTCAGTTGGTGTCCCCTCTTTGGTACTTGTGATATTATCTGGGAATACAAAGATGTTAAAAACAAGATTCAAGTCATAAGTAGACCACAGTTAAAGAGGTCATATTTGTGTGCTAAGTTTTGAAGGAAAGTATGAATCAGCAGAAGTGGACAGGGGCAGGGTATTCCAAGTAGAGAGAATATCATGAGTAGGGTGAGCTTAGTATGGTGACCCTACAGGGTACAGAGATGTATGAATTGGGGTAATGATGAGAGCTAAAGAATCTGGCCAAAACCAGATTGGGAAGATCTTTGTATGCTAGACTAATGTTAGAGTCGCACCAGCGCTATACTGCCATCCTGGGACCCACGTGGGGTCCAAGACGGGTCCAAGGGTACAGTGGCACCCAGAGACCCACGCGGTGGCCTAGAACGTTATGGCGCCCTGGAACTACGGGTTGCCAACTGCCGCGGAGCCCCGAGGAGTGTTCCACTCTTAGCTCCCCTGTTTAGGGCTTTTGCCTGGAGAATGCCCTTCCAGGTCAGGAAAGGTCACAGCTCTCTTGTCTCAATGAATCGCAGGTTCTTGTCTCTCCACCAAGAAAATTAAGGATCCAAGACACCGAAGGGCGAGCAAGTCAGCGTTTATTTAGAAAAGCAAGTGTTAGCAGCTCTAACAGCGAGGGGGGGGCCTAAGAGGGACCCAAGTGGGTTTCCCCAAGTGAGTTGCCGAGCCCCAAGAGGGTTGCTGGGGCCAGAAGGGCCGCTGGGGGCGGGCCGGAGTTTATGTAGCACTCGGGCGGGCTGATTGGTTGATAGTTGCTAAAAATACACTAACCGAGTTGGTTAGTACTAAGGAGTACTAAGGCCTAAAATGTGGCATGGTAATGTAAAGGGCCGATGGGGAGAGAATTGAAAAAGGGCCAATTAGGAAAAGGTGCGAGAAAAAAAGAGAAAGCGAGCGAAAAGGGATTGGGTGTGGCTTTTGTCCGGAGCCTGCAAGCTAGCGGCTGTTTATCCAGGTAAAATGGAGTCCTACTGGAGACCTGCCCTAACCGTCTGCCTAACAGGCTTCTTGTTTACTCCTCTGTCACTAAGACCCTGAACTTGATCTCATAAGCACCTGGAACTAGCACAGAGTACCATGAAAAGGTGGAGGCAAGGAAAGGGGTAGCTGGGGAAGATCACTCAGGCAATAATGTGAACAGCTAAATCCAAAGCTATGGGGGAGATGATGAATGCCTGAACTCAGTTAGCAGGTGGGAATGGAAACGAGGCAGAGCTGGATTCAGACAGATGAGAATATCTATTTTTCAGCTTGTCTATTGCTGCTAAGCCAGATACTTGATCTGGTTCTGGTTTTTCCCTAGGGGGGTCTCCATTCTCAGGACCAGGTCTACCTATGTCCCGGGTACACCTCTTTTTCTTCTTTTTCTCAGAGGCTACGATGTGTCTTTGTCCTCTCTTCCTTACCTTTGCCCTTTCATTTCAAAAGTCTATACTATCAACTCCTTTACTCCTCTAACTAGACTAGACTTTCGTGAAGTTTGGGCATATCAGATGTATTATAGTCATTTAAAAAAGGTTTAAGAAAAGTATTAGTGTGTTACAGAGGAAATCTTGTTCTGTTTGAAAACAAATTCGTTTGTGGAAGTTTTATGCTAAATTTTGAGGCAATCAAGTTTAAACAGTTCAAACTAATCTATAGGAAGTATGTATTGTGCCTTACAATTGCAATATAACAGGCAACTTGTTAACTTTATTTTGTAGATAAAAAAGAAAAGCGTCATTTTCTTGCAGTTTAGTGAAAATGAGTTCTCAGTTTGTTACAGTTTTTGGATTCTCATGAAATGGTTCACTTTAACCTAAAGGGCTCGCATTTGCATAATTTCATAAGATCATTCCTCACTTTTTCTTTTGAATATTTTCTTGAACTGTGTTTATATAAGAGCATTTTTCACATAAATCTTTAATCAATTTAAAATATATTTTTATAAAATAAGATTATTAAGCATGTATAGTGAACTTGATTTTTAAATATAATTCTAGAGCTTTTAATTTTAAAAAGGCATTTTATTTATTTACTTAGACTTGAGATTTCACATTGTTGCACAGACTGGAGTGCAACTGGCCCAGTCATAGCTCATTTTAGCCTTAACCTCCAGGGATCAGGCGATCCTCCTACCTCAGCCTCCCAAGGTGCTGGTGCACTATCACGCCCAGCTAATTTTTAAATTTTTTTTAGAGATGAGGTCTTGCAGTGTTGCCTAGGCTGGTCTTAAACTCCTGGGCTGAAGCATTTCTCCCACCTTAGCCTCCCAAAGTGCTGGGATTTCAGGTGTGAGCCACCACACCTGGCCCTAAAAAATTTACTTTCATGCTTGCATTGGTCTGAATGAGAAAGCCTATCCACCAGTTCTTACAGTCTTGTTAGTTTGTTTTGCGATATTAGCTTGTCATTTTTAATACAAATTCTGTATTTCCTCCCATTTGTCCCTAGGACACTGCTATTGTTCATCCAGTTCCTATTCGTATGACTCCAAGTAAAATCCACATGCAGGAAATGGAACTTAAAAGAACTGGCAGTGGTAAGGAAGCTGTTGCTGACCTGTCATTTAATTTAGCAGTAAATTAAGATACATAAGTAATCTGTCAAGGTTCAGATTTATTTCATAATTGCTTATTTTGTTAACATAGTACTTTCTTTAATTCTGTCCTCTATGTTTATGCATATTTTATATTGCAATTTTTAAAGGGAGGTTATTGCTTTTAAATTATAGAACTTAAAGCTATGGACATTTGAAAATGTGACCTTAAAAGGTTTTTGCTTTTTTTAAAATAAAATTTGTTCTATTAAAAATATTTTATTTTTATTAAAAATATCATTTTGTCTTATGTCTCATGGAGTTGCCTGCCACTTCTTTGGACATCTAAATGTAGCTTTATATGGTACTCTGAGGTTTATGAATTTACCAACTCAAATACCAATATCTTATATTTTTTCCTATTAATTCTCTCCCAGATCATACGAATCCCACTAGCCCATTACTTGTGAAACCTTCTGACCTTTCAGAAGAAAATAAGATAAATTCGTCAGTGAAATTTGCTTCTGCAAATACCGTAGGTAAGTGAAAGATAGCATTATTTCTTCCACTTGAAGTTTATTAAAGCTGGATATAGAGTCTGACTGATTCAAATGTGTACCCAGTGTGGTCACCCTTTCAACACCCTGCCTTGTGTATGAGTAGATGGTTGCCCATTGCCACCTGCTTCCAGGTGTTTGCCAATCCTCTCAGTTTGACCAGCCTTGGTCCTTTGACTCTTCCCTCACTTGTTCCTTTCTATCTCTCTCACAAGAAATTGTGTATACATTCATTCAGCTGATTTTAATTGGAAACAGTGTGCTGAGTTTTGTTCTAGGCACAAAAAGAAAAACAAATTTGCTCTTGTAGAGCTTCCATTCTGTAAGGGAGATAAGAAAAAAAGGAGATAAAAGGTAACTCTTATATTAGAAAGTAATTAACACTATGGATAAAAATTAAGCTGGAAAATGGGAGAGGGAGTGCCATTTTAAATAAGATGATCAACTGGGTCGCTCACACCTGTAATCCCAGCACATTGGGAGGTGGAGGCAAGAGGATTACCTGAGCTCTGGAGTTCAAGACCACCCTAGGCAATTTGGTGAGACCTCGTCTCTACAGTAAATAAAAAAATTACCCAGGCATAGTGGCGCACATTTGTAATTGCAGCTACTTGGAAGGCTGAGGTGGAAGAATCGTCTGAACCCAGCAGGTTGAGGATGTGGTAGCTGTGACTGTGCCACTGTTCTCCAGCCTGCGTGACAGAGTGAGACTCTGACTCAAAAAAAAGGTCAAGTAATGCCTTGCTAAAAGATGTCATTTGAGGAGATGAGGAATTCAGCTGTGTGAATCCTAACAGTAGAACTGGATGAGAATTGGTTAGCAAGTTTGGCATGCGGAGGTAGCAAGTGGTAGAATAGTAACGGGAAGAAGGAGTATTACTTTGAGTGCAATGGAAAGCCAATAGAAGGTCTGAATGGAGGAGAGCCATGATGTAGCCTTTTTTTTAACAGGATCTCTCTGGCTGTTCTTTCGATGATAGCCAAGAGAAGGCAAGAGTTAAGACAGGGAGAGACAACTTAGAAGATAGGTGTCATCAGGCAAGAGAAGGTGACAGCTTAGCTCTAGGGTGGTAGCATTGGAAGTGATGAGAAGTGGTTGGATTCTGGCTATCTGTGTATATTTTGTAGGAAAAGGCCTCAGGATTTGCATACCTGTGTTATGTAGGATTTGGGGATAGGGAAGAGAAATCAGGGCTGTTTCTAGGGTGTGGGGCCTATGGGACTAGAAGATGAGGAAGGCTGTGATAGTAACAGGTTTGTATGGGAGAAGTAAAACTTCAGTCTCAAATGATCCAGACTATGTGCCTATAGTCCCAGTTACTCAAGAGGCTGTGGTAGAAAGAATCACCTGAGCTTCCTCTAGGAAGTCAAAGCTATGGTGTGCCATGATCACAAGACTGCACTCCAACCTGGGTGACAGAGTGAGACTCTGATTCAAAAAATAAAAATGAGACTTCAGTTTTAGACATATTCAACGTAGATACCTATTGAAATATACCAACAGAAATATGTTCATTTTAGTGTCATTCTTGTAACAATTAAGTAATTCTGAAATTTACAAGAAAATGAATGAAACTAAACCAAATAACCAATCTCTTCAGTTTATAACTCCAGAATGTATGTAGTAGTGCTCCTTCAAATTGTCCCTAGAGTTTCTATTTTAAAATTTCTTTATTCCGTTTCAAGTCTTAGTGTAGTTCTGGGATTCTCTCCTGATTCATAAAACTTTGAGGACATTGAAAGTGCACAGTTTCCTCTGGAGAACATTCTGGGGCCCCTGGCTAATTTCATAAATTGTATTATTGTCTATGCACATTTATTCCCATGTGAAACTTAATTTTTCACATTAACGATTTTAAAATTAGTTTTCTCTGAAATATTTCTAATTTGTTCTATAAAAGTAATCGTTTTTATTATAGAAAATCACACTTATTGTAGAAATGTAACATAAACAAAAATAAGAAAATAGTTATATTCTCACTGTTCCACAAAGTCTATGATTAACAAATTTATTATCAAGTCTCCACTCTGTGCATATGTTATATTTTTATGTAATGTGAAATTATAATACAGCTATCCCTTAATATCCATGAAGGATTGGCTCCAGATACCAAAATCTGCAGTTGCTCAAGTCTCTGATATAAAATGACATAGTATTTGCATATAACCTTCATACATTCTCCCATGTAGTTTAAATAATCTCTTGATCACTTATAACAATTAATACAATATAAATGCTGTGTAAATAGTTGTTATACTGTATTGCTTTTTATTTGTATTATTTTTTATTGTTTTATTGTTCTTTTATTTTTCAAATATTTTCCATCCATGACTGGTTGACTCTTCATATGTGGAACCTGTGGATATGGAACCGCAGATATGGAGGGCCAATTGTGTATATACTATTTTATGACTATATGAATATTTCTATATTATAAATATCATTTTTCTAGACTATAACTTGATCTATCTGCTGTATAAATATGCCATGATTTATTTGATCCATGTTACAGCTAATAACACTGGGATGAACTATTAGCCTGTTAGCCAATCTTTGAATATCTCTGGCTTGAAACAACATATCAGTTATAATTGTTTGGGGTAGATAGAGCAAAAAGTAAAGAAATGATTATTATTAAATAGGACATATCCCATTTATCAGCAGATGGTTACAGTAGTTCAGACTCTTTTACTTCTGACCCAGAACAGATCGGGAGCAATATAACTCGTCAAAGGTCAGTATTTCTGTCAATAAAAAGCATGTTAAAATATCTTGTTGCATTTTAATGTTTAAAACTATTTAGAACCAAGCACACATTGTTTTTCTTCTCTGAAGGCAGTTAGGTTACCTATTTATTTATGTAAAAGGCACATCATTTTTTATCCTTTCCTATTTGAATAGAAAAACGAAGGAACCCTGATTTTCTTTATGGTAATTTGAGGAAGATCTAAAAAGAGGCAATTACTTCTTGGCAATAGAAGTTTAATATAGTCCTTTCTGTAACTAAACAATGAGAGTCTGTTAAGTAACAAATGGCAAGCCGGGCTCGGCAGCTCAGCCTTTGGGAGGCTGAGGTGAGTGGATTGCCTGAGCCCGCGGGTTCGAGACCCGCCTGGGCAGCGAGACCTCATCTCTACAATAAATCAAAAAATCAGCCGGGCGTGGTAGCGCATGCCTGTAATTCCGGCTACTCGGAAGGCTGAGGCGGAAGGATCGCCGGAGCCCAGCAGATTGAGGCTGCGGTGGCTGGGAGCGGCCACTGCACTCCAGTCTGGCGATAGAGTGAGACTCCAACTCCAAAAAAAAAAAACACCATCCAGAAGCACAGCCCAGTGGTGGAATACCTCCTGTCCTGAAGTTCTGTGTTGCGCATAACCTTTCAGGCGCACACAGGAATGGTATAGGCTAGGGCCAAAGATGGCAAGAGATTTGTCTGCAAGTGCTGTACCATCCACTAAAAGCTGTGTGCAGGACAGACACATCTTTTTTGTCTCACTTTTTACATGTCGTAAGTATCCGTTGCCACATGCCTAGAGGATGTAGAGAGACTACTAATACAGAATCTCCAAAGAGCTTATAGTCAGAAAGCTGCTTGTCTTCCTTTTAGATTCTTCATGGAGTTCTTCCTGTGTTCCTTAGCATTCTTGGTCATCTTGGATTTTACTCTGTTTTTCATTCCTATATGTGAAGATCAAATTGCCAGAGTCTATGGAGATTCTCTTCAGGCTTATAGAAGGCTTTGGTAGCAGCAAAGTGAATCTCTAGGGCAAGCTGAACTTGAGTATAGCAAGCTCTAAATGGGATGGCCTGTGGGAGCATGAGAATAGGTACCCAGCTTGTTGAACCACATTCTACCTCGGCTTACCAAACTCCACACCTTAATAGGTTGAAAGCTAGCTAATCATATTTGAAAGTAGAGTTTCTCTTTTTGAAAATAGTTTTGCAGACTAATATTACCTTTAACCCAATGGGAAAACATTACACTAGGTTTGTAGTCTTACCTTGAAATCATGTTTACAACCAACATTATTTTCAAAATTTTTGAAATTTTGTTTACTCTATAACTATAAAAAATTTTTTGCCATATTAAATAATCTCTTATTTAAAGCACATCATTAACAGTGCTATCTTTATTTATTGTAATACTTGTATACCTAGTTGAGAAAATGTTATGTTAATAAGATCCTTTCAATATCAGTAGCGTGACCAATTGTGATGGGCTGAATTTTTCAGGTCTCATTCAGGAACGTCGCCTGATAACACTGCACCACCACCTCCCCCTCCAAGGCCACAGCCCTCTCATTCTAGATCATCGTCTTTAGATATGAATCGGACCTTTACAGTCACCACAGGTAGGGGCTAGAAAACCATAATACACATTATCATTTAATTTTAAAATTAATCCAAGCACACATTTTTGTTTTTCTTGTTTGTTTGTTTTTTATTATATATGTGTTTGTTTATTTTTGAGTCGGGTCTCACTGTCACCCAGACTGAAGTGCAGTTTCTCAATCACAACTCAACACAGCCTCAACCTCCTGGGCTTGGGCAGGCCTTCTGCCTCAGCTTCTCAAGTAGCTGGATGACAGGCATGTGCCACCATGCCTCATTTATTTATTTATTTATTTTGTAGAGATGGGGTTTTGTTCTGTTGCCCAAGCTGGTCTTGAACTCCTGGGCTCAAGCGATCCTCCTGCCCTGGCTTCCCGAAGTGCTGGGATTATAGGCGTGAGCCACCACACCCAGCCTTGTCTTTTTAAATTGCACTTATTCAAAGAAAAATTTTGGATTAAAAAAGCATCCGATGCAAGGGAATTTTTTTTTCTTCATGACTGTCTAAAGTGTTGTTTGAATACAAATAATAAAGATGGGAACCTGTGATATAGCACAGGAAATTTAAAAAGAAAGTTGTGGTGATATCAAGGGGGGAGAACTTTATAAATGAAAGGTATGGTAACATCAAGGTCTTAATTTGGCTGATGAAGGACAGAAGGTGATGATGTTATGTTTTAGTTATTATGAGTTTAAAATGGTGAGGAAAAGGGGAAGTCATCAACAGGCCGTTGAACTTTTGAGCTGAGAAAAATTACTATATTGTTTGAGAATCATTTACATAGAAACAGGAGAGGGAAATGTTAAGAAGAAGGGAGAATATAGAAATCATGTTTGATAGCCAAAGAGCAACAAGAAATATGGGAAGAAAACTTAGAATATATACTAATATGGAAAAGGGCAGGATCGTGTCAAGAGAACCTGGTGTAACAGGTAACAAGAGAAATGAGGTTTGATTAAAGGCCAGAAGATTTGGCCATTAGGTCTCATATAGGCTGTTTAACAATATAGTATCTGCATTCCAACACCCACCAAAAATTCTTAAAAATCTTTATCATGTGGTCACATTGATTCAACCTGATTCTTCTGTTAGCAAAGTGATTAGATGTTTCCTAAATGGAAGACTTATATGTTTATGCAGGACAACAACAGGCTGGAGTTGTTGCCCATCCTCCTGCAGTGCCTCCAAGACCACAGCCCTCACAGGTAATTCTCCAAGGTATTCATTGCTAAATGTCCCCATGATTGGTTTGTATGTTAGGTATTTAATTCTATTGAGAATTATTTGAAAGGTCAGGGATTAGCTCTTGGTTATTCTTAGCATTTAATTCAGTGAATCTAAATCTTATTTTGGAAAATAAACATTTCAAGAATGTTCTGGGTTATTTTTTTAAAACACCTGAAAAGTGAAACAAATGATAATGTCTTGACAAAGGAGGTTTTAGTGGAAAGAACAATGGATTGGAAAATAGGAGATGTCCATTAATTTCCTGGGTCTAGCAGTGACTCACAGAATGACCTCACTGCATCTCTCTGGATGTGTTATTACATCAATTAAGGAAGCATTAATGACTTCTGCATCCCTTACAGGTCAAAATTGAAGTGCTGCATAGAGATTTTTATAAAATGCCTTGGGATAGCCTTAGTGGCTAGTAAAGTCAAGGATCACATTGTGAAGGTATAAGTACAATGAAGGAAGTAAGACTTAAGCAGTGACTTGAAAGATAATGTGGTATTTACTGGGGAGAGGGCATTCCAAACAGAGTGCGTATAGCATCCACAAAGCCATGGAGGTGTGTTGTCTGTTCACCAGAGGAAAACAAGTTCATTCATTACAACTGCAGTAGACGTGGGTTGATGGGAAATGAAACCGGAGATGTAGGGACGAGGCAGAGCATTGCCTGTATCATATTTAGAAGGATAGAGTTTTCTTAGAGGAGATGAGAATTTTTAAAGGGAAGAGACCTTAGATTTATTCCTTTCGTATCCTCTACTTCCTTTGTAGTAAGCATCTTACATTCTATTTTAATTCCTTATTTACTTAATCTTTTATCCTGCACTGGACTGTCAGCTTTATTAGAGCATGGCCCTTCTTTGTTTTGCTCACTATTGTTCTATAGCACTTGGCACAAAGTAGATACTCAATAAATGTATTTTTAGACTGAAGATTTTAGTAGCATTGGTTTGGCAAAGGACGACCAACTTAAGGGAAGTATGCCTGATATATTGGAAGAATAGGTGGAGCAGTGGTTTCACACTTTAAAAATAGCAGCCTTTTAAAGAAACTTAGTGAAATTTTTTTGAAAATAGCTTATTTAAAGAATAGACTATTGTGCAGTAGCCCAATTAAGAAAAAAAATAGATGCAAGTGGAGAATTGGGGTAGGGCTGGCCACTCCCCTCTCCTTCAGTGTCCTTTCTTTGAAATACAAATTTTGGGAAAAGTTTTGGTTTTGTTTTAGTTTTAGAGCTGAGTTCTCGCTATGTTGCCCAGGCTTGTCTCAAACTTCTGGGCTCAAGCAGTCCTCCCACCTCTGCCTCCCCAATTGCTGGGATTACAAGCATGAGCCACTGGGTTTCTTTTCCTGGAAGCTTATAATCTTTTTTTTTTTAGTGTCTTAGCTCTTTGCACTAATGGTTTAAACATTTATTTAGGGCTAAAAGTTATTATAGTACCCCTCCTGAATTTACAGAAAATAAAACAGCATCTTTATAATACATTTCAAAGGAAAAGAAGGTTACATTGACATTGAATGCCAGCAAAATGTTTGTTCCTCTATTCTGAACTATTGCACAGGCTCCTGGTCCCGCTGTGCATCGCCCAGTGGATGCCGATGGCCTCGTAACTCACACTAGTACCTCACCTCAGCAGATACCAGAACAACCAAATTTTGCAGATTTCAGCCAGTTTGAAGTATTTGCTGCATCAAATGTAAATGAAGAACAAGATGATGAAGCCGAGAAACATCCAGAGGTCTTGTCGGTCAGTTTTCAAGGACTTGGGTAACGTGCTGCAGTCACTTCCTACATCATGCTCATCAGCCTGTCTAGCAACAGGGCAGACACTAGAGGGGCTACCAGTGTAAAAGATCTGCTTCTGCTTCTTTTAGAGATGTATATTTCCTAGGTTAGTGCTTCTCAACTTGTTTATTGGCCTCTAACACCTGCTGGTTGTAGTCTAATCTCGTGAGGGTAGGCAGGTATAGTGTGATCCTGGTCCTGGTTAGCACACTGCTCTGGGGTTTCATCTTAATGTGAAGCATCTGACTGTGTGATCTGGTGAAGATTTCCATGTGACAAGTGGCTATGGTTGCCATAGTTCTACTCATAGCAGTTTTTCCCAGAGGGGGATTTCTCTAGATATAACTTTTCAATCTAATTATAACTTCAACTAGAACTAAATTTCATCCAAACTTCTAATTAAAGCACTTTAAATGTGTATAAGAGTAAGCTGCCTTAGTTAGGCAGACTTACACACTGCATATGCCAAAATTTAATATTTGCAGACAGTTCCAGGAGATTCTGTTGTAGTTCTAGTGGCAAAACTTCTCTAGAAACCCCTGACATAAATCACAGAACATAAATGTGGAGTTGCAGGGACCAGCAGAATTCTGAAATCTCTGTTCTGATTGTTTTCAGCCCATTTCAAGCCTATCTATTGGATCCAAAAATCCATATTTATTTGACTATCCTAATTTAGATATAAGTTTCATGTAGATCTGATCCATGAAGAATCTCCTACTAGCCCCTTTTTCAAAACTGTGACTTTCTGCTGGGCCCTTTGGAATGGACTGTACCTAGAAAGGCAGGGGTAGGCCTGAGGGCAAGTGCAACTGTGCACATGTACTGATGCTCACTCCCCTGGGTGGCTGCATCCTCATCCCCTCCCCTCACACTTCTGTTACCTTCCCTCTTTCCTGCCCTTCAGTAACAGAGAAAGCTCATTTAATGTTTTCCAAGTATTTGCTTATCTTCATCTCAGATTTCTTGTTATCAGAGTAAACATTTTCTTAACATTTTACTCTGATTTATTACATATTCTGTATTTATACATAATTATACTTTACTAATGTATAATTAATAGTGGTAACATATTTATCTCTAGGTTGAAAAAGCTTCTGATCCTGCAGGTTCTCTTCGAGTTGCCAAAACAGATAGTAAAATTGAAGAAAAGACAGCTGCTAGTGCTCCTGCCAATGTGGTATGCAAAAAGTCATGTCTAATATTAATAATTTTGTATATATAAAAAGATAGGAGATAGTTTTTAGAAATGAGACCAACTAGAAATCCTCAAACCCATTTTCCTACCCTTAACTGTAGCATATTCAGCCTCTCTCAGAACAAGCTCTTCCTATTTAATGAAAACGATGATAGTCTATAATCAGAATTAAATATATGCCACAGGAACTCAAAATTTAAATGCTTATTACATTCCTCCTGATATATAAAGTAGAACTTCTTTATGGGTCAAATTCAGTTTCTTTTATTGCAATCTTAAATGTAATAGAGAAAAATCATCAGCACCCCCAAGGGTCTTATTATACTCTGTGTGCTCTGAATTTTTTCTTTAACTGTTTCAGAGATAATTTTTCCCCAACATCTTATTATGAAAAGCATTCAGAAAAGTTGAAACAGTTTTTAATTGTACATCAGTAAACCTGTCACCTTGATTATACCATTAATATTTTACTCTACTTGTTTTATCACATCTCTCTGCTCCTTCTCTCTCTCTGTCAGTCTGTTAATCTGTATCTATTATTTGCATTTCTAATTGCAGATACCAGTATACTTTCCCTCAAGGGAAAGTACCCTTTTTTCTGTTAACAGGCATTTTCTATAGCTATTAAAACAGCATATGTTTCTGAAAAATGTTTAAATTCTGCTTGCTGAAACTCTGTTTTACTACATTAGTAGTTCTGTGATATCTTTAATGATTCTCATTTTTGTCAACTCACAGCAACAAATTGAAAATAATACTTAACTAAAGAGATAGCAGTTGACTATTGTTTTTATTTATTTACAGGTAAATTAAGTTGCAGTAAATACCAAACCATCATATTTGATTCTTTTGGGGGCAGATTCACAATCTTCAACAAAATGTCCACTCATTTTAAAGAGTTATAATTACTATGCATATTAGTAATTTGTTTGAGTTGCCTCGCTTTCTACTTTTTTATAATAAATTGTTTTATTCATTAAGATATATTTTAGTATTTTTGAGTAGGAAATTCTATGGTGACAACAGATGAATATTTCCAGAGACTACCTTTGTTTATTTATTGAACGGGTATATATTAATCCTGTATCATGTTGATGTCAAAATTATGACTATTACAGTCTTGAATCAAATTTGTACCTCGAGGAGTCTATGTTAAAAATGTATGTTTGAGATACATTCATGATAGTGATGTCAACTAAAAACATCCTTTCCCACTGTAATTTAAGTTAGCTGTTGCCACATACATAAATTGTTTTAAAGTAGGACAGGCAACTTGATATTTCAAGAGCAGGTGGTTTAAAGAAAGCAAATGGTGTTGGCAAAATGCTAACTAACCATGGATGTCTTAAAAAATGCTCATTACTAATGGAATTCTTGTCTTCCAGAGCAAAGGCACAACACCTCTTGCTCCACCACCTAAGCCTGTTAGAAGAAGATTAAAATCAGAAGATGAATTAAGGCCAGAAGTCGATGAACACACACAAAAGACAGGTGTCTTGGCCGCTGTTCTTGCGTCACAACCTTCTATTCCTAGGTAATCGAAGCTATTCCTAGACATACTCAATTATTTGAGAGGAAGGGTACTACACTTAAAAATACTAAACTGAAGGAAATTATGGTCAGACTAGTTTCTTAATTGAGCAGAGGTTCTTAGCTGTTCTTCCGGAGCTTTCTCATTTATAAGTATGCAGATTATTCTTCCCACGTTGTCTCCTCCATTATTAAGTCGAACTCTAATTCCATTTAACACCTTGTTTCACATCTGGAGCAGAGCATCTTTAAAGTCAATTAGTGTAGAGCAAAACTGGTATCTTAACTGTGTTGCTCTAGACCAAGAGTCAGCAAGCTAAGGCTCACAGGCCACATTCGGCCCATGCCCTGTTTTTGTATAGCCTGTGAGCTAAAATGACTTTACTTCTTTGTAAAAGGAGAAGAAAGAAAAGAAGAGTAAAAAAAAGAGAAACAATTAGACTCTGCAACAGCAACTATATGACCCCTAAAGTCTACAGTATTTACTGTCTGGTTGTTTACAGAAAATGTTTGCCAATACCTGCTCTAGACTACTTTACTTAAACTCTGGTGATATTACAGAAGAATAATAGGTAACCATAATAAACTTAAATGTCTGAAGCATGGTGGTTTACCATTGAAACTCAGCAAGTAATACTGAGCTGTACTAATAAGGAAAAAGATGTTCCCTCTGCTTTCCATGTTTAGAAGTAGACAAGGGAAGAATGGAAAGAATTTAAAGATAAGAAATGGAGGTTATATGGGTTTTTTGTTTTTGTTTTTGGATTTTTTTGCCCCCTTTATCTTCACAGATCAGTCGGGAAAGATAAGAAAGCTATTCAGGCATCAATTAGACGGAATAAGGAAACCAACACAGTTCTGGCCAGATTGAATAGTGAATTGCAGCAACAATTAAAGGTAATGTTGTTTCTGAACTTTTATTTGGAAAGTTCATGGACTAAGAGCATCTCAGAGTTGAAGGAGAACTTAGAGGTGATCCAGCAGTTCGTAAGCTTGTTTGAAACTTGCCATGTAGCAAGAGAAATGTGTATATAAAATGTTTTATGAGCCTTTGAATCTTGTAATACTAAGAGGAATTTCTCAATTCTGGTTTGCATTGCCCTATCCTGCATATATATAAGGCATCATCATTCCTATAATGTTCCTTACCTTTCATAAAGAAACCTAAAAAGAAGAAATGCTGTGACTTCAGATACCTGCGAAATCACATACATGGCTGTCTACACTATTTAATTTCCTAGATGATTTGACTGTGCTTAGTATACCCTCACCCCTACTTTTTTTTAAGAGACAGTTATAATTTACGGCAGCCTTGAACTCCTGGGCTCAAGCAGTCCTCCCACCTCAGCCTCCTGAATAGCTGAGATTACAGGCATGAGCCACCATACTCTGCTCCTAGTTTATCCTTTTATCAAAGACAACTCAGATTCTATTAAAGGGACTTAAACAGGTCTAAAGAAGAAGAGTGGAGCCAGGCTTGGTGGCTCAACCTGTAATCCTGTGCCTTTGGGTGGCTGAGGTGAGTGGATTGCCTGAGCCCAAGGGTTCGAGACCCGCCTGGGCAACTTGGCGAGACCTCATCTCTACAATAAATCAAAAATTAGCCGGGCGTGGTAGCGCGCCTGTAGTTCTGGCTGCTTGGAAGGCTGAGGCGGAAGAATCTTACTCCAGTCTGGGCGACAGACTGAGACTCCAACTCACAAAAAAAAAAAAGAAGAGTGGGGCAGATTAGATCATCTTGCATGTGTTAAAGGATAAACTTTAAATAGAAGTGTTGCTTATGTATGCGACTGTCATCTGATATTTGAGAGGAATCAGTTTGTTCTTCTATTAACTATGCTTTGTTTAAATCCCTATGAATAAAAATTACTGGAGGAAGCCGGGCTCGGTGGCTCAGCCTGTAATCCCGCGCCTTTGGGAGGCTGAGGTGAGTGGATTGCCTGAGCCCACGGGTTCGAGACCCGCCTGGGCAGCGAGACCTCATCTCTACAGTAAATCAAAAAATCAGCCGGGCATGGTAGTGCGTGCCTGTAGTTCAGTTCCAGCTACTCGGAAGGCTGAGACGGAAGGATCCCCGGAGCCCAGCAGGTCGAGGCTGCGGTGGCCAGGAGCGGCCACTGCACTCCAGTCTGGGCGACCGAGTGAGACTCCAACTCAAAAAAAAAAACAACAAAAAATGTTGTTAATACATGTTTTTCTGAAGAGTTAGGGAAAACCACTGAAAGAAGTATATAGGAGCTATATTACAGATCACTTTTCTCATTCCCTCAGAGAACAGAAAATAGGAAGTGAGGTACCATATAGGAAGTAGTCATTCTGACTCAAAAAGATATTATCAGTCATTGCTTTTCTTTTTTTTTGAGTTGGAGTCTCACTCTGTCAGCCAGACTGGAGTGCAGTGGCTGCTCCCGGCCACCTCAGCCTCGACCTGCTGGGCTCAG
>NW_007246414.1:465799-508939 GCF_000164805.1 Carlito syrichta | reverse complement strand
GGTCTCGAACCCACGGGCTCAGCAATCCACTCACCTCAGCCTCCCAAAGGCGCAGGATTACAGGCTGAGCCACCGAGCCCGGCTGACCCTGGCTTTTCTTAAGCTCTGACCCGGCCATGCCTCCATTGAGCTATGGCTGGGTCATGCTTTTCTTTAAGCTCTGAACCCCTCCCCAGTCTGGGGGAGGTGAGTCCCCCTTTTCTCTCTTTCTCTAATCTGCTTTCTAAATAAACTATATTTTTCAGTTTACAAAAAGATATTATCCGTATGATAGTTAGAATTTGGTGGCTATCTGAAAAAAAGATTTCCCCAAAATCAGCATTGATTAAAAATTCTAAATGCCAAATTAATTTGTTCTTGGTGAAACTGAAACCCAAAATGAGATCCAGGAGCTGCTATGGCCAGATGTCATTACTAGGGGAAGGAATCTGTACTAATTCATCTCTAGTTAATTCAGGGGGCAGACCTAATGCAAAAGTCATGTATTTTGATACCCATCCATTGCAAACACTGACTTTTTCTAAGAATCAGATGACATTTTATTACTTTGATTTATGTAATAATAAAAATCTAAATGACTAGGATCTTGTTTTAGTATTACAAACATATAAAGAAACTACCTTTCTAAAGTAAAGTATACTTTTAGAATATGAACAGCTCTCACTTAGTTTTGTTTTTTGTTTTTTGGGTTTTTTTTTTAGTCAGAGTCTCACTCTGTCACCCAAACCAGAGTATGGTGGGTATGCTCACTGCTTACCACAACCTTGATCCCCTAGGCTCAGGTGATCTTCTTGCCTCACCTCCCAAGATGCTGGGATTATAGGCGTGAGCCACTGTACCTGGCTATATTTAGTTTTCTTGACAAATGTAAATTGTTTTAATGAAACAGTGCTGTTGTTAGATGTGCCTTCATTTTTCGATACTTTGAAACATAACTTGACCTTTGCATCTTTTTCAGGATGTTCTTGAGGAGAGAATTTCCCTGGAAGTTCAACTGGAACAACTTCGACCATTCTCTCACCTATAAGCCAATTGCCGTTAACTGTGAACATACTTATTTTTAAGTGGTTTTGGGTTCAAAGCCAATTTGGAGACCCAAACATTCAGCTCACTGCTTAATTCAACCTTAAATTTTATGATTCTGTTTTGCCCTATATGTTCACCATTGTATTTAAGTACCTTTTATTTTTTAATTTCAACAATAAAAGGGTCAGGATGACTTTTTCTGGAGGTTACATTGTGTTTGCTGGCACACCCCACCCTTGCTGTTGTGTATCATCAGGAATACATAATGTGTAAATGACGAGAACGGCACACTAATGTGATTTGCAGAATGGGCTTCTCATTTACATCACAAGCACAGACTCAGAGATCTCTGCAAAAGGGAAAAAAAACTAAATAAACTGCCAATTTGGCCTCTTTTAGGATTAATGTTGTACATAAAGCATCTATATTTGTTTGGTAAAAATTTTTTAAATAAGTTTTCTATTTAACTTTTTATTTTAAAGAGTTATATTAGATAAGGCAGTTTTCACCATAAACTAATTTACCTTCTGCAGTAATCAATATTCTTCAGGAATCACATCATACTTTCAGACCTCTTTCACATGTCAACTTGTGACAAATGTAAAATGTGTTAGATTTTATATTTTTCTTGTGGAAATGTGATCAATTTCATCTTTGTGTGAGATTTTAATTCAGCAACAGTCAGGTAAACTTATGAAATATCTCTCAAGACAGGCCTTTCCTTATTATTAATTTTCAAGTGATAACTTTTAAAACTTCTGAAGTTATCAATTATTCATAGAATAAATTAAAATTTCTTAAGATTTCTAGTTTGCCTTCAGCCATCTTGTCACTCATTCTTTTGCCATCTAGGCAGGTTTTTCCTATTAATGAGTTTCTGTAGTATGCCTTATGCAGGACAATATACTGTTTTAGAATTTATATTATATGCTGCACACATTTTGATTACATTTGTAAATTTGCATTCATTGCTGACTAACAGAATTTCCTTTAAGATTTATTCTATCTACAGGATCCTAGATGTTAAACTGCATGGATATATCTCAGCAGAATCAGAAATTCGATTTTACATTAATAAAACAGCACAGTATTTTAATTTTTGTACATTTTTTAACAAGAATTTAAATTTTTAAGAAATGGAAGGAATTTATATTTTCATTGCTGAAAGAAGAAAATGTTTAAATTGTAAGGTTTACAATCATAAACTGTACCAATAGATTTTATTACCATAAATAAGAAAATCAAAAAGGAAACTGACAATCTGATGTTTCCAAGATTAATATAACTTTCATACAGCAATAACTAGGTAAAAATATTACTGCATACATCAGCTAAAGTTTTTAAGTGGCTAACAGTAGGGCTTCAGCTTATTAAATAATCAAATAAAAGCTTTAAAGACCTAGTAAACTACTCAATACCTATTTTGCTCTTTCTGTTTTAAATAGAACTCTCTTAATTTCTTCATTTTTACTTAGCTAAATTTCATTTCAGGCAAGTTTTCCTATGTTTCCTTTTTTTTTAATAGCCTTCTAATTTAACAATGTTGCATATTTTTAAAGCTTCTTATTTGAAAAAATCTAAGAATTTAGTCTTACAATTAGAAAAAACTTTTCCTATGGGCACAGTGACTCACATCTGTGATCCTGGCACTTTGGGAGGCCATGGAGGGAGGCTCACTTGAGCCCAGGAGTTCAAGACCAACCTGGGCAACATAGCAGGACCTCGTCTCTACAAAAAAATCAAAAAATTAGCCAGGTGTGGTGGTGTGTGCCTATAGTCCTAGCGATTCAGGAGACTGAAGCAGAAGGGTCGCCTAAACCCAAGTGGTAAGGCTGTAGTGAGCTGTGGTCATGCCACCACACTGCATCATTGGAGACAGAGTGAGATACCACCTAAAAAAAAAAAAAAAGGAAAAAAACCAACATTTCCAAATGGACTTGTGAACAAAGTCCATTTGGGGAAAAAAAAAAACTTGAAAATTACAGAAAACTAGAATAAAATTACAGAAAACTAGAATAAAATTACAGAAAACTAGCCAGGCTCGGTGGCTCAGCTTGTAATCCCACGCTTTGGGAGGCTGAGGTGAATGGATTGCCTGAGCCCACGGGTTCGAGACCCGCCCGGGCAATTTGGCGAGACCTCATCTCTTCAATAAATCAAAAAATTAGCCGCACGTGGTAGTGTGCGCCTGCATTTCCAGCTACTTGGAAGGCCGAGGCAGAAGGATCGCCAGAGCCCAGCAGATTGAGGCTGCGGTGGCCAGGAGCGGCCACTGCACTCCAGTCTGGGTGACAGAGTGAGACTCCAACTCAAAAAAAAAAAATTACAGAAAACTTAGTACTTTGTAGTGCTATCTCTTAATGCTCTCTAGAGGAGTACATTCATATTAAGGATATGCATGACAAGCTTTTTAGTAAATTGCCATTTATATTTCTTCTGCATTTTTTAAAATCAACAATTATTTCATGGAAATGTTAAAGATAATTAGTAAATCACCAATAAATTAAAATATTTTTCTAGACTGATAATTTAAGAAACATTTTTAATTCTGCTTTCATTTTTCATTAGATCACAAAACAAAACTGTATACAATCTGCTTGATCTATCTTAGGTTTCATCACATTAGTCAGATTACTCTAGATGATATCATCCATGAACTGTAGCTACCAAGAGAAGTCTTTCAAAATTTTGGATTCAAACTGTTCTTATTGTACATTCTACATAAGTGAGCATAGATGATAAAGTTTAAAGGTCAGAAGACTCCTTCGATTCATCCTCGTTCATCCTCTCATCATCCATGACAAGTAATCTTTCTGTTTCTTACTGGATATTCTGGAGCAGAAAATACACGTCTGTCTTTGCCAGGGAGAATTGGCACCCCTGATGTATTCAAATCCAGTCGCATTTCTCCATACTGCTTTTGATTGCATTTTGAAGTACTGACAACCATAGGAACTTATCATCCTCTATCTCTGTAGCACAAATCCATTCACATTTTGGACCTTGAAGAATAAATGCATTCTTGACATCTGTGAGAGCATTTCCAGGACACTGATTAATCTTTCAGTAACAATCAAAAGGAGAAAATGTTTTAAAATTTAAAAATTAATCAAGTCACCTTTGAGAATTTTTTGAAAACTAAACATTCAAAACAAATACAAATCCAGTTTAGAATATTATGTCTTACAATTACTGAATAATTCAAATATAATCTAAAATCATGTCTGTATTACAATTAGATTGCAAATAGCGAGTATTTTAAAGACTGATAGATGCTGTTTTTAAGCTCCTTGTCTTAACCACTCCTAAAGTAACTAGAATCGGCATCTTTGCTGATACTTGTGTCAGATGCTGAGAACTAGACCTAGACAACCTTAATATGAAGGCCAGTGACAGAATTAAGCCAACTACTTTGCTAAATTCCCATTGTCTATTAGTTTACATAACAATGTTTTGACATACATAGCTGATTGTTAAGGTGGGCGGGAACAGGAGACATTTCATACACTATTTCATCATACCCGGTGGTTATAGGTAACTATCTCTTTTTACCTGTGTGTCTTCCAGGTGGAAATATTTATTTCTACACTTGTTGTTCATTTTTTCTGAGGCTCAGACCTCAAATGGGGCTGAAACCACTGGGAAGCAGCCCTTATATTTAAATTGGCTACTTTTCGGAGGTCTAGGTTCCGGTTTTAACCTTAGATCCTGTCTTTACATGCTGTGAAAAATACTGGAATGAGAGATATTACATGTGGATTGTCTGGCCTAACAAATATGAGGAAAGAGATGAGGATCTTTTCAAATTTGGGAAGTAAAGTGTAGGATAATAACTAAAAATAAGTACAATAGGTTTAAGTAGGATTCCTTTTTGTGTCATGCTGTTTCTACTGGAATTGTTATCAATGAAATATTTAAGTTGTAAACATCCTTTGCAAATCTGTTGATTACTTAAAAAAACAACTCACAGCTTAGATGCAAACTAAGGAAGACAACATACAGTCAAATCTGTAATAATCAGTCCTAGTAGAATGGAAAAGTAATAGATAAAAATCTGAAATGCTTCAAGACTGTAGCATCTTCAGACGGAGAAGATAGTGATTAAGAGCTCCAGCTTCCATGTCAGACTGCATCAGAGAATTCACAGTGATGTGGGGTCTTCCCTTTTTGATTTTTGAAAGCTGGTTTCCTAATGTCTAGGGTGCAATGCCAGAAGTCCTGTGTTCTGGTATTTCAGAGATAGATGAAAGTTTACATTTTTTAATGAATTCCTAATATTGGAGGAATTATTTGCAAATGTAAATTATAGTTCCAGTCCTCTTCCCACGTTTTTGTCTTATTAATGGGTTTTATATAAAAACATTTGTCTCTTGGAAGAAAAATAATACGTACACTTTGAATCTGGAATGTCTTCTACAATTAATCTTTGAAGGGCCACTGATACAATGAACTGGTAGGTTGTTTTTGAAGTCCTTTCATATGGAGTATGAGATGTGCCTCGACTAGAAACAAGTAGTGCATCATTGAAGAGAAAAAGGCTGAGGTCACGGATGTGTTCATAGAACCTGTGTTAAAATGGAGAAGGGGCAGCTTTAATACATACATGATTGTACGCAATTGGCCATTTTGAAACTGATAAGCCAATAGTCAAGGCTTTTACTATAGTCCTTTTGAGTGGCTCATTGGGGTTCTCAGTAGAATACTCCTTATAGGATTAGTCTCCCTTCTGTCTCTCAGATCAATACTCTGGGCCATCAGTGTTCCTGGTGGAGTGGCTTAAGCCTCTCTACTGGACAAGTATTTTATAATGCATGTGGGAAAATGAACATTGAGCTTTCCCTCTTTTATGAAACAAATCACACTCTAGCTGTTTTAAACTTTTCTCAAGCTTGGTATTTTGATATATTTGGGCAATCTGAAGAAAATTAAGTTTGTTTTGTTTCATCTCTCATGATAGCAGGTTGGGGTAGAGAAAAAACACAATGTGACATGAGGTGTCAAGCAAAAAGGGGGGAAAAAAGCATTAACCCAATAGAAGTAATTATAAAAATTTTTACTTTTAATGAGAAAGAAATCGATAGGTAACTTACTAAGTTTCATCAGTATAAAAGGTAAAAATCAAATCGTTCTTCGTTTTCACTGATGTTGCTACCATGATCAACTGTGGACATATTTATCAAGGGGCAACATTTGGTGTCTGTATTGTTGGAGCCAGATTGCTATGTTTGGCAGGTCTCACGGTGCTCTTGTGTGGGTTATCTATCCTGGGTGAGTTCCCTGCAGTGTCACGTGATGCCCTCAGTAGGAGCTTAGGGGAACCCACCCACTTCCCAGGTCCCCACTGCCTCCTTTACACAGGAGTGGCTAAGTGAAGCAAGCTAAATGTTTTAATAGAAGATAATTTTTCTTCTTAGAAGCATCAGACAACTCTCAGGAAGTTATTACTTTTATGAAGAGTCTGTTCTTGTTCAGGGGACTCTCTTTTTTTCAATCTTTGCCATTTTTGTTTAATTTTTAAATTATCAGTGTAGAACATCAAGTGTTATAAAATGCTTAAGTGACATCAGTCCGCACTCTTGGCTTTCATATAATGTACTTTTTTCCCCTCCACTTTTCCACTTAGCTTGGCTTACTCCTCTCTTCAATAGGTCACCCAAGTTCTCAACCTGGTACCTATTCCACTTTTTTACACTGGTTCAGGTAATCGCACATGTGTGCACACATCTCAACAAGGATGTGGCAATTATTTTACAAAGATGCCAAGATTATCCCTCCTTTTTTCTACTTTTCTCACTCTGCATTGGAAATCAAGTTAACAATTTTATTAAAATGCAAATTCTGATTGAGCAGAGATAGGGTGACCAAGATTCTGGTCAGCTCCCTGGTGGTGCTGAGCCTGCAAGACTGCAGGCCACACTGAGTGGTGAGGCACCAGGCACAGAAGTGATTTATTAGTGAAAGCCATGCCTAAGAACTGGGCAGAGATCAAGGAGTGGAAACTCAAGGAGTACTACGTCTTGGGTGCAGCCACTTGGAGAGTGTTAGGAAGTAGCCGTTGTTTGGGGTGTAGATAGATGGAAACACAGTGGCCACCCACCCACTAGAGCCAGCTCTTCCTTTCACACATTTCCTTCTTATCTTGGGTTATAATTTACTAGAATGAGTGGGGTGCTTTACATTTATTGATAGTCTTTCAAGAAATAATGTTCCAGATTAAGTCAAGTTATTCTGAGAATAATGAAGTGAATAGAACTAGAGATGAGAAAGAGAGATGAAGCAAGAAAGACAAGGTGTACTTTTTTTTTTTTTGAGTCAGAGTCTCACTTTATTGCCAGGCTGGAGGGCAGTGGCACGCTCACAGCCACCATAGCCTCGACCTGCTGGGCCAGGCGATCCTTCCACCCTAGCCTTCCAAGTAGCTTGAACTACAGACATGTGCTACCACGCCTGGCTAATTTTTCTTGATTTATTGTAGAGTTGCCCAGGCTGGTCTTCAACTGGTGGGCTCAGGCAGTCCTCTCACCTAAGCCTCCCAAAGTGGTGGGATTATAGACGTGAGCCACTGTCCCTAGCCAAAACGTGCTTTTAAGTCTGTGCTGGGCAACATGTGACAAGGGGCCACTTTTATAGGCAAAAAAACTCTACCACATTCTTGCTTTTGGAGGAGAAGGGGAGGACAATATTTTTACCATGTCCCTGATAACAATTCTTTCTCATCCCATGCAAGTTTAGAAAAATGCTTAAAGCTGTAATAAAACTTTGCTGTTTTATCCGAATTATCAGAGAATATGCCTACAGAGTGCTTTGAAAAAGTGGCTTTCAAAGGGGTGCTTGCTTTGGCAAATAGATGTTCAGTTTTTCCTTTGTAAGGGACAGTATTGGAAGCAGAAGTCAATGAAAGAGAATTCCAGTTTTGTGACCCACTTGGACCAGGTGAGTGATTGGGCCAGAGAACGGAAGGAGCAGCCACATTAACTCAAGCTTGGAATCGAGGCCTTTTGTAATGTGAGGACATGAGTGAGGGAAAGATAAACACACAAAGAGGTTATTATGCCAGTCTGATTGTGAGACTGCTATTTAACATATAGATAGGATTTTTATCTAGGAAAAAGCTTTTCAAAAGCCATTTACTAAATTAAGTCCCCAAAGATTTCGCCAACAATTTTCATCCACAGGCACATCATCAAACGCTTTTTTAAAGTTAACAATTCCTCTCAATATGCAAAAGCCAATACAGTCGCCCTTGGTATCCATGGGGAATTGGTTCCAGAACCACCTGTGGATACTCTGAAGTCCCAGAGGTAAAATGATGTATTTGTGTATAACCTGTGCCTCTCTTCCTGCATGCATAAAAAATCGTGTTTACAAAAAAAAAAAGGGTTCCAAGGTACATATCTATTATAAAAGCTTAACATTTAAATCATCTCTAGATTACTTATACCTAATACATTGTAAGTACTACGTAATTTGTTATACTGTGTTGATTTTTTATTTGTATTACTTTTTACTGTTTTAATATATTGTTTTTAAATGTTTTTCATCCTTGGCTGAATCTACGGATGCAGCTCCCCCAGATATGGAAGGCTGACTGTAACTTCACCTTTAATATTGACATAATGGAGCAACTCAACTGCATCCTACCAGTGTTTTGGAAAGCTGCCTCTTCTCTCAACCAACCCCAAGGGTAGTTTTGTTCTTGAACTTGGATAGAGTTTCTTTGCTTATTCACAAACAGGCTTAATGACTCAACAAAGTGGAACACAGCTACTATAATGCAGATTCTTAACTCCATTCTAGGTGTTTTGTTATTGTTCAATTCACTACATCAGCCAACTTTAGAGACAGAGAAAGACACGAAGTACCCAACTTCTATAAATGCATAAAACTTTAAATTTTCAGGACGCACAAACTTTGGCATGCAGAGACAGCAGGCCCTCAGCTTCACTGGGAGCTGCCCCAAGCCAAAGCTAGCCCTTGAACATTCACTCAAACTGGTGGATCGCAGTGGCGTTTTGGATCCCTGGGATGAGTCAATTGAATCAAAGTCTAGTATCCCTGAGGAACCTGGGTACTCTTTCTCAAGTATAAGGTTACCCTGCTAAGTGACTGTAGGTCTCTTTGGGGGAGACTAAGAGGAAACTTTACAGTATGCCTTTTTACTAGTGGGGTTGGGTTTTTCTTCCAGGGGACTCCAGGTCTGGGAAGCAGATGGCTCCATCTGGTGATCAAGGCCACGGCCCTGTTCACCAGTCCTAGAGGGCTACACTTTTGTACCTTTGGCAAGACCCCATGAGAAGAAAAAAACAAAAAGCATGTTTAAAAACCAAAAATCTTAAAGTCACATGCATAAAAAATCGTGTTTACAAAAAAAAAAAAAAAAAAAAGGGTTCCAAGGTACATATCTATTATAAAAGCTTAACATAGCTAAAATTCTGGGCTGTGCCCACAGAGGAGCAAAGGTGAGTGTATTATAAGGAAGTTTTGGATCAGGCACAGTGGCTCAGTCGTAATCTCAGCACTTTAGGAGACCAAGGCCAGAGGATTGCCTGAGCTCAGGGGTTCAAGACCAGCCTGAGCAACATGACAAGACCTCATCTCTACAATAAATCAAGAAATCAGCCAGATGTGGTGGCACACGTCTGTAGTTCCAGCTACTTGGAGTGCTGAGGCAGAAGGATAGCCTGAGCCCAGCAGGTCGAGTCTGCGGTGGCTTTGAGCGTGCCACTGCACTCCAGCCTGGGCAACAGAGTGAGACTCCAACTCAAAAAAAAAGTTTTGGCACATCTTTCTACCTGCTGGTCTCAGTCTAGTCAATGGAAACAGCCCTTCCAGCACTGAGAGCTGGTTCTAAATTCCAGACCAGCACTTACTAGTCCTGTGACTTCAGGCAACTCACTTGAGCTAGACATCCCACCCATAAGGTGGGTCCCGTCCTCTTTGCCTCTCCTAGTGATTGCAATACATATATCACATGAGAGAAGTTAAAATATGAGGTGGAATTTCTTTATCAAAAATTGTGTATTCTTATATGTTTAGACTTCAGTCACCTTCGAATTACTCTCCATTTGATGCAGTACACCTATTAAGATGTTTTTTCCACTGCTCAGAACAGTTTTAAATGCATCAATTTGGATATCTTTCAGTGCTTCTGCCATTTTTTGTTTCACCTCTTCCACATTGGCAAAACATTTCCCTTTGAGAGCTTTTTTCATCAGGGAAACAAAAGTCACTTACGGTGAGATCTGGTGAATAGGGAGGGCCGGGCAGGGGGTCACGCTGTTTGTGGTGCTCAGTGTGGTGTGGGCAGGTGTGCTCATAAATCACCCATCATGAAATGGGCAAATGCATTGAAAGAATCTCCAGAAAAATTTACTGAAGCCTAACGCAGCCCCTTGCAGCAATGCTAGCTGGTACACTGATGCCAGTGGGTTCCTAGAACATTCGCCTAGCAGGGGAAGCCTGTACTACAGGGGGCCCACCCTCCAAAAGATAATTGTGTTTTTGGGGGGAGTGTCCCCCTCCTATATGGCAAACCAGAAAGCCTTGAGTTGGTACTGTATGTATAAATATACACATTATGTTTCCTCTAAGTAACAGAAAACAAGATTGCAGGCTAAATATGTGATATCTTCTGGAACATGAACCTGTTCACAGTTACTTAATTTCACATGTTAATGTGAAATGCTATAGAATGCTTCTTTCCTCACATCTTACTTCTCACTGAGAAAGTGCTGTCCACCCAAAAGGAGGAAGGTAAGGCAAAAATCAGTGTAAGTAGAGAGTGTAATTTGGCCCAAGCTCAGATTGCCAGCCCGGGAGCACAGATTCAAGTTGCCCTGAATATACGCTCTGATTAGCAACTCCAATTAGCAGAAATTACAAGTAGATTTTTAGGGAAGAGGCAATTCCTGAGTTGTCTACCAAGATTTACATTAAAATAACATGCTATTGATTGGCTATACCTCATTCTTTGTATCATGAATTCTAGGAACAAAAAGATAACAAGTGAGTCTGGAACAAAATGTCTTTAAACAATTGTCCTTCCAAAACAGTTAACAAGGAAAAAACAAAAAGAAAACCAAAAATTGTCCTGGGCATGGGTGTCCAAAGTATGGCAGAAGTCTCATACTCAACTCTCTGGGCCTGATATATTTTGCATACTCTACATAGCTAAGACTGGGCTGAGCTATTTTTCTTGGTGCCTATTTATAAATGTACCTCATAATTAAAATAATTTTGTATTATTCTCAAAGTACTCTCATCTGTTGTCAAAACTGAAGACAGAAGTCTGAATTCTAATAACCGAGATGTCTAACTTCCAGTTAACATGTGAAGAGCTTGAAAGTTGTCAATCCCCTCCTCACAACAAAAAAAGAAAGTGAAAAACTAAGAATCAACAACTTTTCTCAGATCTGTCAGAGAATTGGGGTCATGGGGTAAGGCACCTCCCCAAAAGTGGGAGCAACATGCAGAATACAGAGAATCATAGTTTATTCAAGATAGGAACAAGCTGCTGAAGCCAGCATGGAGTAGGAATATTTAAAGGGTAATTGACTACTTGCTGGAGATTGAGTGTGGACTATCTTACGCAATTAAAACCTCAGGAGCTACCACACTAGTGTGTTTTATCTCCAGGAGCCACCAGCTTCTCACTATGAAGAACTGAGAAAAATCCTCCCATTCTTCCCCAGGGGAAAGAATGCCCAGAAATATGCCCAGAGAGCTGTTTTTAACAGCTTGCCCTTAAGGGAAACTTTTACCAGGACCTAGCCAACTTGGGCTTTACCATAGCCTAACTAACCTGGTAGAAGGAAAATACCCAATTCCAACCACCTCTAGCCTTCTGGTCTCATCTTAGGGCTGGGTTCTCAACCCCCAGGGCCACAGACTGGCTGGCACCAGTCTGTGGCTTGTTAGGAGCTAGTTTGCACATCAAGAGGTAAGCAGCAGGCGGCTCTACCTGCTCTCAGATCAGCTGTGGCATTAGAGTCTCATAGGAGCATGAACCCTATTGTGAACTGGGCATGCGAGGGATCTAGGTTGCACGCTCCTTATTTAATGCCTCATGATTCTCCAACCCCAAGCCCATCTGGGGAAAAACTGACTTCTATGAAGCCAGTCCCTGATGCCAAAAAGGTTGAGGGCAGCTGTCTTAGAGAAGAAAAAAAAAAAAGACTGAAAAATACTTATGAAGGTCATAACCCAGAAGCAACAGGCTCCTTAAAAGACTGAAAACTGATCATAGAACTATAGAATGTTTTCCTTCCCCTCACATCTTACTATCATAGCAGTAAGACTTCTATATAATAACAAGATTACAGCTGAAAGAACTGCAAGGCTCAGACCCTATTTAAGAAGGGGTCTCTAGGGAAACCCAGAGACAATTGGGAGACAAAAACAAGGACACTAGAGAAAACTGTAACCTCTGACACAAAGCTACAACAAACAGTAAAAACAGCCTAACTCCCAGCCAGATAAACAGAAAACCTCACACCAATGGCCTATTTAGCTCAGTTCATTTTACCTGATACATCATATCTGGCTTTCAACAAAAAACTACAAGGCATGCTAAGAAGCAAAAATCAAAGAGTGAAGAGACAGGGCAAGCATCAGAATCAGACTTAGATATGGCAGATATTTGGGAATTATCAGACCAGGAATTCAAATAACTATGATTAATATACTAAAGGCTCTAATGTGAAAAGTGGACAACCTACAAGAACAGAGGGATAATGTAAGCAGAGAGACGGAAATCCTAAGAATTGAAATGCTGGAAATAAAAAATATAGTAACAGAAATGAAGAATGCCTTTAATGGTCTCATCAACAGGCTGGACACAGCCAAGGAAAGTGAGAGAGCTTGAAAAAATGTCAACATAAACTTTCCAAACTGAAAAGCAGAAAGATAAAAGATCAAAGGAGCTTGTGAAGGAATAGAATACCCAAATAAATGACCATTACAAAAGGCCTAATATATGTGTGATGGGAATACCAGAAGAAGAAGAAAGAGAAAGGAACAGAAAAAATATTTGGAGTAATAATGGCTGAAAAAATTTTTTGTTTTTTGATTTTTTGGGGTTTTTTTGAGTTGAAGTCTCACTCTGTCACCTAGACTGGCTTCGTTGCCAGTAGACTTCAGTAGAATGTTAAGAAATGTTAAAAGTTCTACAGAGAAAAGGAAAATGATATAGAAAATTGACTTACATCAAAAAGGATAGGTGTTGCAGAAGGAATACATGAAAGTAAAGCAATCTAATAATAACCAAAAACTGGAACCACCCCAGCACGTCTCCTGTTTAGAGTTGCTAGTTTGGTAACTGGTTTCCTTCCATCTTTGTAGTTCTTTTCTATTGCTGCTGACCAAAAACAACAAAACCAAAGAAAACAAAAACATCATGACAGTGAGAAAAGTGGCACAGTTGTATGACATGATTTTTATTTAAGATCCAGTTGAGGATGGAGATGAGGACACTGATTTCTTCTGCCTATTCTGTTACCCTGTGGTTTTGAGAAGCATGCTGAAATATTCATTGAAATAACAAGTCAGTTTTGATTACCTTCAATGGAATAGAAAAAATTAAAGGAGTTAACTCCCTTCCATTTGGTTGCTATTTGTTGATTTGTTATCTTCGCCAATAATACTGAAAACATAGTTTGGCAAACAGTCTTCTAAAGCAGAGATCAGCCAAGTTTGGCCTACCACCTGTTTCTGTAAGTTTTATTGGAACTCAGCCATGCTCGTTCATTTATATATTGTATTATTTATGAATAGTGTGTTATTTTGTATTTTATCATTTATGTAGCTGCTTTTGTGCTACGACAGCAAAGTTAGGAAGTCACCACAAAGATCATTTAGCCAGCAAAACCTGAAAGATTTACTGTCAGAACCTTTATGGGAAAGTCTGCCCAAGAAAGAAAGAGGATACTAATTTATGGAACTAGGCATCGTTCCTTTATTTATTTATTTATTTATTTATTTGAGTCAGGGTCTCACTCTGTCGCCCAGGCTGGAGTGCAGTAACATGATCACAGTTCACTCAACCTTGACCTCCTGGGCTTAGATGATCCTTCCGCCTCAGCTTCCCTAGTAGCAGTGACTACAGGAGCACACCACCATGCCCGGCTAATTTTTTGATGTTTTTGTAGAGATGAAGTCTTACTCTATTGTCTAGGCTAGTCCTGGACTCCAAGCAATCCTCCTACCTTGGCCTCCCAAAGTGCTGGGGTTACAGGCATGAGCCACCACACCCAGCTTCTTCTATCTTTTGTTCACTACTTTGAGCACTGTGCAAACTGGCTATATAAGGTCATTTTTAATATAGACTTTAATAACTATCTGAGGATAATAAATTGGTCCTTTTTCTTTTTTTTCTTTTTGAGTAAGAATCTCACTCTCTTGCCCAGGCTGGAGTGCAGTGGCACACTCATGGCCACCACAGCCTCGACCTGCTAGGCTCAGGTGATCCTTCCACCTCGACCTTCCAAGTAGCTGGAATCACAGGCACATGCCACCATGCCCAGCTAATTTTTTTTGATTTATTGTGGAGACGAGGTCTCACCAAGTTGCACAGGCTGATCTCAAACCCCTGGACTCAGGCAATCTTCTTGCCTCTGCCTCCCAAAGTGCTGGGATTACAGGAGTGAGCCGCCGCACCTAGCTGGCCCTAATAGTTGAGCCGATCATTGTGAAATCCCAAAACACTTAGTAGGAAAGTGACCTGTCTTCAGAATCCTTGCTTGTGTGGTCATTGTGGTCCTGGTAGGGACAATTTATTTTCTCCCATTCTACCCAGTGGCTTCCTGGACTGCAAGCACGGTGACTTACACTATCTCAGAGGGCTGTGTGTGTAAATTTTCAGTTCAACGCAAAGATTGATCCCAGACCCACAAGTTGTCAGACATCGTACCGAATGCCAGGGATGCAGGATGAGTAAGACAGCATATAAGGAGTTCATTGTTCACAGGATAGTTAACTGTTGTTTACCTTAAAGAGAAATGTATTTCCTCATCGCAGCAGTGAAGTTGGGCTACATCTTGGACCCTAATCAGATATCTGTTTACTTCTGTTAGAGTCTATAAAATCAAAAACAATATTAGAAGCACATGTAAATTTTTTTAAAAATAAACCATTTCCCTACTGCATAACCATTTTATATCCCAGAATATGCCAGTGTTGACTAGAACACAGTGTAGGTATCAAAAATTGAATGTTTTCATTGTTTATAAAACAGGCTTTCTTTAAAAGACTACAGTATTGATGAAGAAAACAATATTTGAGAATGTAGCCAAATTTTTTAAATAAATTATTGTTTGGCTTGCAAATGGCTTCCCATTTACAAATATGAAGGGAGGTATCACTGAGTGAATTGGTGCAGATTAAAAAGTCAAGCACTTGCACTGATCCAGTAATGAGTTTGGTCTCTTGGTGTGGAGAGTGATCAGGAGATAAAGTTCTGTAGACTCTGAGTTCCAAGGATTTAGATTTCATCTCCAATCTCCATTTCTCTTTTTCTACCAAATGTGCAGATCAAAATTATGACAAAACAACTTCATCTGGCTTCCCCAGTTTGACCAAATAAAAATATCATCTCCAATCAATCAATTGATTTTTTTTTTTTTTTTTTTTTTTTTTGAGTCAGGATCTCACTCTGACACCTAGGCTGGAGTGCAGTGACATGATCACAGGCCACTGCAGCCTTGACCTCCTGGACTCAGACGATCTTTCCACCTCAGCCTCCCAAGTAGCTGGGCCTACAGGTATGCACCACCACATCCAGCTAATTTTTTGATTTTTTGATTTTTTGATTTTTTTTTGTAGAGACAAAGTCTCACTATGTTGCTGATCTCAAACATCTGGGCTCAGGCAATCCTCCTGTCTAGGCCTCCCAAAGTGCTGGGATTACAGACATAAGCCACCATGCCCGGGACTCAACTGATACTTTATTTCAACATAATTCATATATTGAGCTCCTACTGTGTGTCAGATACTAGAAGACAAGTAAATCTTAGCTCATATACAATGGAGCTCCCAGTCCTGTGAATAAAGGATTGCAAAACAATGTAACAGGAATGTTCAGGATGGAAAATACCTAGGAAAGAGGCACTCACAGCTGGAGCTGATAGGGAAAACATTGCAAAGATGATGATTGAACTAGATTTTTAAAGACTGAGTAGTAGTTTATCCAGTAGAGTAGGAAGGCAAGGCAATTTGAACAAGAAAGAGTATGTGCAGATAGCACATGTGTAGAGAGAGGTTAACACTAGAGAATCGTGAATAGATCTGTGTGGTGGGATCACAAGGCAGTGGGGGAAGGTGTCAAAGAGAAAGGAGGGTGGGGCCAAATGATATTCTGTACATCCCACTAACAGAGAGTGAAAGGTCCTCGCTAACAGGGGACTTCTAAAAAATTTCAGATCTCTTCAATGTACAGAATTCTGCACCAGTGCTACCTGCAGAGAGAAAACAAATAGAACACATAGCCCTTTTCCTCAAAGAGTGTCACGATCGCAGTGATACTAATCGAGGAGCAAAAACTGCAGAGGAATCATGGGAGGGGGCAGGCCCACCGTGCCTCTTCTCAAAGAGCATCCTTGCAGATTCCAAGGATGTGAAATGAGAGAGCTTGGTGGGGCCTGGCGCGCAGCAGGCATCCCACAAGCGTTCTCTGCATTGGCATCTGTAGGCCCCCTTCTGCCAGTGACTGGAGGTCATGTTCATGTGCAGGAACATCAGAATACATACAGGGCACCCCCGGATGATTCTCTGTATATCTGAAAGCTGATCCTTCATATTGATGTTTTGCTTCATCTAGGGGGAAAAAGGTAATTTTAGGCAAACTAAAAGGGTGACTTTTTATTTATAAAAGAAATAGATTACAATATGTTATGGCACTTGTCACAATGGTTGGTATTTTCATATACTATAATAAAAAACTTCCATTTTCTGTACTCAGTTTTAAAACAAAGGCAAGTAACAAAACTGTATTAAAAAACCATCCTCAGGGCATAATGTGTTAGCAGCTTACATGCAGCTCAGACGCCAAGACAGTCAGCACAACCCAATGATGATGTTTTCAAAATGATAGCACGGTACTCCAAGATGCTTAGGCAGTTCTTCAGAGAGCAATTATGATCTCTGTACTTACTAGGGCAAGGAAGCTAATGAATATACTAAAAAGTACTTTCAGAAACAAAGCCTAATTTTACATTTTTTTCTTTTAGTTTTCTAGAACAATCAATCCAAATGCCTCATTCTTCAAACTTTCACAAAGATTTTGCTGTATTTGTACAGATATCTGGAAGCATTCTGTGCCACGTTGTTTGGCTTAGAATAGATGTCCTTGGTGTTCAAAATCACTGAACACACTTATTGATTTAGCATTAAAAGGATGAAAGACTTTGAAGCAAAAAACACTAGAAGAAGATAAGGCATCTCAGGATCTCTGAGAGAGAATACCACTAGAGCATTGTCACATTTGTAAAGGACACAGATTCTTATCAGCTACCAACCTGATCTATATAACCTTTATAATTTCGGATGTGGTCAGCCGCAGCGGTCAGGTCCCCCCGGTCAGTATGTTCCGCAGGGGTGTGAAGCCTCAGAGCGTAGAGAAGATGAATGTATTCTTCAAGTCTTCGGGATGGGTGTAACAGCAGCTCCGGCAGGCTGGACGAGACACAGAGGAGGGAGCTCAGGTCTCTATCTGAAGGTCCAGGAACGTCCCACCTCCCGATGCCCCAGGTGTGCTCCCTCAAAACGTACCTCAGCATTTTGGTGACAATGGTCTTATCATGCCTCTTCAGGAAAGCTCGGAATGATGGTATTATTTCTCTGCACTGAGAGGTGAGAATTATAGTGCCAAAACTTTGCTCTATGAGACAGCTGTAAAGCTCTCTGCTCCACTGAGCAAGCATGACCTGTAGAACGCTCAAAGCAAAAGGGCAACATCTACCCCTAATCGGTCCAAGTATTGTTAGTACTATGGGTATTCTCCTAACCGATTAAATATAGTGTACTCATTATGCATAGACCTAATCCTGTGCATTGAACTCAATCAGTATAGACAAATAAGAACAGGCTTTGCAATCAGGTAGACCTAGATTTGAATTTGAATAAACTGAATATGTAACCTTGTCAAGTTATTCAGCTTCTCTGAGCCTCAGCTTTCTCATCTGTAAAATGGACATCACACCTTATTCTTGTGGAAAAATAATCCTATCCATAAAGTGCCTGTCACAGGGTAAATGTTATTTCATTATAGTAAGAGCTTGGCTGTTAATGGTATTCACCTTTAATACTGCTATTAATCATGTTTGCTATAGTAACATTATATGGGTGTTTCACTATTTAATAACTGTTTTCAAATGTTTCCACTTACCACTATTGTGAAGTTATCTCCTTTTACTAAAAATCAAATATTCACTGATTTCAATAATATTAATAGCTGACATTTATTGAGTCTTACTTCTAAGCACACACTGTGCTAGTGTATAGTAGCTAATAGATATCGCTACTATACTAGCTGTAAAAATTTGGGCACCAATTTTTTTCTGATAACATGGGATGCTTCGCTCCAATTCTTATCCTCAAGGTCAGTTCTATGAAATTGTCTTCTTCATGCAACCTTTGCACCATCAAGTTGCCCGTCAGTGACTAAACTCCCCGAGTGGGATTGAGGGAAGACTGCAAAGGAGGCTGTCTGAGGGCAGGAGTTACCCAACAGCCTGTGGGCCCACAGGCCTTTCTTGCAGGGCCTCGGTGAAGACATGTGAGCACAGCGGACACAACAGAAGTGTGCTGCTGTGTCACAGGTTGTCTCTTCCACCACCCCTTGCTACAAATAGAGGAAGGACAAAAGGTGGGCCTTATCAGGGAAGAAAGAGAGATCTGATTCCCATCAGAAGAGACCCCTGCAAGGCAGCAAACGATGCAGAGGGGAGGTAGACGTTCCCACTCAGAGTAAATAATGGCGTACATCACAACAGGAAGAAGTGTTTATCCTGAACTCTAGGAGACGGGAGACCAAGAAACTCCTTACTGCATAGTGAGATTTCATAAATTAAATGTTCTTATTCCAAGAAATATATGGATCATCAATTCATTGTCTACATAAGAGAGCTGAATTAGTCAAGGCCACCCAAGATTATAGCCACAGAGTGGAATCCAAGTTCAGTCTGGCTTCTACCTTTTTTTTTTTCTCAGTAGAGACAAGGTTTCACTATGTTGCCCAGGCTGGTCTTGAACTCCTGGGATCAAGCAATCGTCCCTTCTTGGCCTCCCAAATGTGGGATTACAGGTGTGAGCCAACACACTGGGCCAAATTGCTGAGCATTTTCCTGTAACTGAGACATGGTGTATCTGGGGCAGATGAAAGTTTGACAGTTTGTATGAGAATTCTAACAACTAGTCCCTGGAACCCTGTGCTAGCCCCTAAGTCAGGGTCCCTGCCCTCAAAGAATTCATAGTGTATGGGAGGAGAACAGAAAGCCAACATCCGAGAAGCCTTCCTTTTAACTCTAGTCCTTTGGGTTGCACACATAACCTCTTTTTGAGCTCAGAAGGCCTAACAGAATAATAGGCTGGTAAATCAGTCATTTACCTTCTCTATTGTTTTCAGAACCACAGGGTAATTGTTGAAGAAATTGGTATATGTGTTCAACTGGCTTCCAAACTTGATGACTATGTCCCCCACACAGTGAGCTGGGTCCCATTCCTGCAGTCTGTCTCTCAGGTCTTCTAGAAACTGCCTACAATAGAAGAAAAGCATAACCATGAAATACTATCTCGGAATCACCTACAAATTCACGTCATCGTCATTAGCGCAGCCGTCTTCAGCCCTCCATTTACAGCAGGATTTGGTCAAGTACTCTTTGCTTAACACAGAGCCAACTATACTTGACAGGAAAGGGGGGGCTGGAATACAGGTGTTTGGGCTGGAATCCAGGGGATTAGGCTGGCTGTGGTGGAATCCCACCTCTTCACTTCAGTTCTTTGAGTCAGAACCCCACGCTGGTCTCAGTACACTTGCTCCTGAATGTCCTATTCCTGTGGGTGATGGTTCTTAAAGTCTCCAGAGGACAGTGCTCCACTGGTCTCAACAGCTGAATGCCACATCCCCTGCTCAGTCCATTTGCCTGTGGAACTAAGGAAATCCCTCTTTCAGCCATCACAGGCCTTGGAAACTAGAAGAGGCCTAGTCCAACCTCTTCATTTGGTAGGAATTGGGGCCCACTGAGGTAAGAAACTTGTTCCAAATTACCCAGAGAGTTACTGTCAGAGAAGCACACGCTCAGTTTGTCTTCCTTTACCATAGGTAGAGATGGTCACTTTTCTCTCTCATGTTATACACTCAGAAACCCCCAGGCTTGGGCTGTCTAAGTAATGGGTACTTGTGGCTTAATCCTGTTAAATCCCTCAGTCCCTTTCCCATTGCTCGACTGAACACTAATTAAGAATGGCTTTCCTTCCAGTTGCCTTTTGTGTGGACAGTGTATTGGCTACAGAATGAGAGGCCCTGAATGCTATTCTTTGAACAATTCAATGGCCATGAACTGGGAAAGAGAGGTCCTGGAACTCATCACTGCTGGTCTCAGCCCGGCGAGTCATGTGATGGGGAGCCTTTCTCCTCTATGAGGTTACCATGACCCCCAAGAGGGGCAGAGAATGCTGAACCTCCATGCTGCCACTGAAACAATAAAAGTGGGTTTCTCTTCACCACACAATGGATAATCTTTAAAAATACGGGATTTACCTGTTGAGACTTAAAATTCGCAGAATATCAGAGAATATGATCTGGACATTGACAGCACTCAGAATTGCTCGGTTTGATGACAGAGCTGCTTTCAGTGGTGTCACATAAACATCTCTCACAATTTCTAGCATCTGCACGAATTTTCTCTCACTCTGGAAGAGTTCTCTGACAACATGAGTACGCTTTTCTGCTGAGCCTGTCTGGAGCTTTCTCTCCTGTAGAAAAGCATTAAGAACTCAGAAAAAGCGTCCTGACGCTTTGCAGGCTTACAGCCTCCAGAAGTCTGCTAGTTTGCGGTGATGGAGTATCGAGCAGTCGGGCAGATACATGGATGGAGATCCCTCCTTTCTGGTTTGAGATATACAAAGGTTGAAGAGAAACTTCATAGGGGAGCATGGAAGACACTGCTGGCCATCGCTTGTCCCCAGTATCGCCAAATGAGTTAGCCTGATGCCTGAGTAGAGGGGAAACTTTTCATCTTGGCTCTCAAGAAGGGCAGCTTGAAACCTTACTTCTTCTATTCATCTATCCTTTCAAATCTAATCAGTGTCTCAGCAGGGCGCTAGCTATGTAATGATGCGAAAGAGTCCTGACCTCCTGGAGGTTACAGTCTAATGATGAAGCCTCTGGGTTGTCCCCTCGTCTTTGTTTTCTTTTGCCCAGTAGTGTTTTTATTGATTATCCTGCAGTTATCCTGAATAACTGAAATGAGTTCACCTTCTGCTATGGTTTGAATATATACCTTCCAAAACTCAGGTGTTGCCAATGTGATCATATGAAGAGGTGGGGGTCTTTAAAAGGTGATTGGGCCATGAAGGCTCCTCCTTGGTGAATGGGATTGGGTGTCCTTGTGAAGGGGTTGGGCCAAGGGATTTGGTCCTCTCTTGCCCGCCTGCCTTCCAGCATGTGAGGATTCAGTGAGGAGACCCTCAACAGGGGCCAGCACCTTGATCTTGGACTTCCCAGCATCCAGAATTGTAGTAAGTGAAGTTCTGTTCTTCATAAATTACTTGGTCTCAGATATCCTTTTATAGCAGCATAATCTAAGCTTAACATCCTCTCATTTTTAACAAATTTACATGATTGGACATGCAAACACACGTTTGTATCTTTGGAAGTTTGCAACGTGAAGGTTCATATGTAGGGGACTTACTGTATATATCTTTAAATATTGGAGTTATCTAATAATTATAATCTTTCTAACTTAGAATTTTTGTTGTCAAGCACTTTATTGTTATCTTAAAACCACTGTCAGGAATTATTACCGATAGTCAGATGAGACACTATCATATTTACTGCACCATGTAAATACATTCCCTCTTGGTGTTCCTGGTGGTAAATTTAGGAGTAAGCACCCACGCCTTGGGGGTCCACAGCTTGCACTGTCTGCAGCAGGTACATCAGGATGTCTGCCCGGGAAGGCCTTGGGGCTGAGTTCAAGACTTCAGGATGTAAGGTTTTTCGCACTCAACTGAACTCAAGAAAGCCATTGAATGTCTCTAATTCTTTGTCAAGAAAATGTGGCTAGTAAACAGCTACCTCACAGGATTCTGAGAATAAAATGTAATGAAGAATACATGTGTTGAAGAATAGAAAACACACGCATGGATTACAGCAGGGTGGATTACAGCCTCTGTTGATGCTGCAGCGCCTTTCACACACTGCCTTTTTCACACAGCAAGACGGAGCCCTAGTCATTGTCTTAATTAGAGTCAACTTTTGAAGTCAGACTGTAAGTTGACAGATCAACCGGAAACTAGAAGCCTGTCCACATGCCATTTCTTTGCATTACATCCTAGAGCAGAGCATCGTGGACTAACATACAGATTGGTTTTGCTCCAAGATGCTACACCTCCATCCTTCTGGCTCCACTTGTTTTCAGTTCATGGCTTATTCACAAGAATAGGTGGTGGCTCAAGCCTGTAATCCCAGCACTTTGGGAGGCCAAGACAGGAGAATCGCTTGAGCCCAGGAGTTTGAGTCCAGCCTGGGCCATCCAACAAGACCCCTGTCTCTATTTTTAAAATTTAAAAAAAATTTTTTTAGAGAAGTTTGCCTGTTAATCAAATGAATCCTCCCTCCAGGCTGGGTGCAGTGGCTCACGCCTATAATCCCAGCACTTTAGGAGGCTGAGATGAGAGCATTGCCTGAGCTCATGGTTTGTGACCAGCTCGGGCAACTTAGCGAGACCTTATCTCTACAATAAATCAAAAAATTAGCTGGGCGTGGTGGCACACACCTGTAGTTCTAGCTACTTGGAAGGTTGAGGCAGAAGGATCACCTGAGCCCAGCAGAGGAGGCCGTGAGTGTGCCACTGCACTTCAACCTGGGTGACAGAAACTCCAATTCAAAAAAAAAAAACCCTACGCCCCCGCCTCCGTTATATTTGGGTTTTTTAAATCCCCCCTAGGGAAATTTTCAAGGAAAATGAAGAAAGAACTAACCAGAATAAAGGCTGAAGCTTCATCAAATGGTCAATTCACATTATGTACTAGTTGGCTTACCAGATTAATCAACACTTCAACATTTAGATCACTCTTGCTGAGACTTGACTTTGTGTCCTGAGAATTATCTTTCATAACGTTTCTTTCCTGAAGAATAAACAGAGTTGGTTATTTGGAATAGACCTTGGGATTCCTGAAAGCTCAGACAGTACTGTGCCCCCAGGAGGCCCTCAGAAGCCATCCTGCTCAGTCATGACCAGTGTTCCCTAGACATGGGGAACTGAGTACTTGACAAGTGAGAAGCCTCTCTTAAGTTAAATTTTATGTTTTTTTTTTTAAATAGCCCTTAGCTGCTTTTGATCTACATCATACTTGATTAACTACACCCCTGGAAGCTCCCTTTTCCCTGGGAGGCGAGGGCACACTTTGCAAGGGTCCCTCAGGCTTATGAAATCACCTTTCTTGCCTCCTACCTTTTGCCTCTTGCCTGCTCTTTTGCTTCTAACCTGGGGGCAAATAGGTTATCTCATGTCTAAGATGCCAGAAGAAAAGCTCACAACACCTTACAAAACTCTCCCCTTTTTTCATCTAATGAAAGTGTATCATAAACAGTTCAGGTGCCCTTTCTAGACCTGCACATTTAACTATGCCTCCTCCTTTCTTCACTTTACCTGGTTCACTGTTATTGTCGTGGCCTCCATAGAAATTAGCATATTAAAAAAATAGTCCTCCAGGCCTGCATGGTGCCTCATGCCTGTAATCTCAGCACTTGGGAAGGCAGTAGTGGAGGCAGAGGTGGAAGGATTGCCTGAACCCAGGAGATTGAGATCACCCTGGGCAACAAGACTTTGTCTGTACAAAAAATAAAATAATTTGGGTGTGGTGGTACACACCTGTAGTCCAGTTACGCAGGAGGCTGAGACAGAAGGATCATTTGAACCCAGGAGGTCGAGGCTACAGTAAGCGGTGATCCTGCCACAGCAATCTTGCCTGGACAATGGAGGAGACCCAGACTCAAAAAGAAAAAAGGATGTCTCCCACCCCACAGTGCAGCACCCAGGGTCCACCCTAGCAACGGAACAACAGTCCCATGTTTCTGTTAAGAGATAAGAATGATTAATGTTCATTACTGCTGCCTTCCTGATCACAGATAAAACCACCAGTGGTAACAATTCCTTGGTGTCCAGGAGGAAGGTTGGAAGAAAAGTCTCAATCTGTAACCAAGACTCCTTTTACCTGACTCTACTCAGGCAAAAACACATTTTTATTTTGTAGCTGCAGTGGTCCTAGTGGCAGCCTGACGCCTTCATCCTGGAGCCCTGGCCCCTGAGTTGCATACAGGCAACCGGGCTAGTCCAGGATGGCAGGGGGTCCCCCCTGTGTCTGCTTCAGGGCATCTTTGAATTCTCTCTCTGTCCTCCCTCCTTGTGGCTGTCCCACAGCAACCTGGCATGGGTTTGCACTGACGGCTGGGGGAACAATCTCCTTTGAGTTTTGACAAATCATTCACATTTTCTAAGTGGAACACTCTCTTCTTTTAAAATAAGGAATAGTGCTGATTGTTGATAGTCAAGAAATAACCTCAGTGACTCAGTGTTGACACCAATAGCTGTGTAGGTGGGAAGTGGTTGCAAACAAAATAAAAAGCAAACCCACGCTCCCCGGGTCAGGCAGTAGATAACCCAAACAGCACAGAATCATACTGTGGACCTCGGAGATAAGGGGGTCGTCGCGACCTGGGCCACCAACCTACTTCGCAGACACACATGAACATTCAGGTAGTGAAATTCAGGTGTCAGCACAGACAGCCAGGCTTGGTTATTTTATTTATTTTTTAGAGGCAGCATCTTGCTTAGTCATCCAGGCTGAAGTGACCGTGGCTTACTGAACCTTGAACTTCTGAGCTCAAGCTCTAGTAATCTCCCGTTTTAGCCTCTCTCAGACTCTCTAGGCTTCTCTCAGTCTCTTGAGTAACTGGAACTACAGGCACACATCACCATGCCCAGCTAATTCTATTACCTTTTATAGAGATGGAGACGGGGTCTTGCTCTGTTGCCTAGTGCTGGTCTTGAGTCCCTGGGTCAAGCAATCCTTCTGCTTCAGTCTCCCAAAGTGCTGGGATGACAGGGGTGAACCACCATGCCTGGCCTGCCCCCGTGGTTATTTCAGAACCTGCTCACCCATAATGGGACTTTGTTTCACTTCTGCTCAATATCAGCTACTTTTTTAAAATATAATTTTTTATTTGTGGATAGGAAATTGGTTTGTCATAGTATTTTGTTTGAACCTAAAATTGGTAGCTTTACTCATTTTATATTATACATTCCATTACTGAATTCTTTTAGTTTATTTTAGATTAAGAAGCCATCTCAGCTGGGCGTGGTGGCTCACTTGGTGAGGCCTAGGCGAGAGGACTGCTTGAGCCCGGGGAATTCAAGACCAACCTGGGCAACATACCGAGACCTCGTCTCTACAAAAAACAAAACAAACAAACAAAAAAACACACCAAAAACCAATCTCTTAGTTTTTAGGGACAAATTAACAGAAACAACAAATTTTGCACACTTACAAAAAAAAAAAAAAAAAAAAACGATTATCTTGGTTTGGTAGGTGTTTTGCCTTAGCTCTCTCCAAGATAGATAAAGGAGAGATGTCAGAAATAAGCTTGCAGAGCTAGGCTGTGAATACAAGGAAGGAATTTTCCACTAGGATGAAGCATAGGCAGACTCTAAATTTTCCAGAGACATTCTAGTCATTGCTGATGCTTCTGCCAGCAAACACTCTGCTCCCTGGAGCAGAGGCCAGAGACAGTTGTGAAAAATGACTGATAGAGCTCAGGAACAACTATGATTCCAGCTGCCACCCCCCATCGCCATGGTTGCATGGCAGTAGATAAATAACTGTAAACACTACAGACAGACAAAAAGCAGAAGTTAAATAATGATTGGCAGTAAGAGGATAGGTAGATAGATCGATGAAAGCTAGATGATACAGATAGATAATAGATGATCGATAGATGGTAGAGATAGATAGATGACAGACAGACAGACAGACACACAGAGTCTGGAATTTGACAGACAACGTTTATTACACAAGACCCTGTGAAAAGGTCTTTAAAACAACTATCTCAGAGAAGCTTTAGCCTTCCCTTCCTGTAGCTCCTAAGGCTTCTGAATGAATATTCACAGTTTAAAAAACAAGCCTTAATGTATCCACTTTCCTATTTTATCATAATTCAATACCTCCATTTCTGCTGTGGCTTTTCCTCTTAGAGGTCCCCAGATGTGTTGTGTTCATGAGAGTTTGTGAAAAGATGAATTTAGGGGCCGGACTCCAATCTATAAAGGGCTTAGATACCCCTGGAAAGGCATTTATTTATGTGCAAGCTCTTTAGTGTTAAATAATAGAAAACCAAATGAGAATCTAACATCTATGTTTTGTCATTTGATTTTAAAAAGAAAAACATCATAGAAATGTCTAGGCATCAAGGAGTTTTGCATTTCTCCAGGATTATTATAGGCAGACAATGTAACGGCAGAGGGCCTGATTTCCAGCTATGAGGCAACTTTAAACACAAATATCATGCATTATTTTATTAACATAGCTAGATGTTTGTGTCAACAGGAGACTGAAAAGACTTCGTTCAGTGTGAATTTTATTTGGCAGGAAAAAATCAAAGAAAGTCCGAGAATGAAAGTGTCTTTGACAGGAAGTACTCCAAGTGACCATTTCCTTAGGTGTCAGAAGATTCCAGAAATGGTTCTCACAAGCAGTTAGGTCTTCCGAAGGTAACACTTCAAAGGGGGAAACATCTACAGTTTGGTCCTCATTTTTTTCTTACTCTAAAGAGGGGCATTTCTGGGGTCTGTATGCCTGGGGTTGGGATGACAGCTTCATCTTTAGGGATAAAAGTGGATGGAAGATCTCAGGTAAAGCTTTTAGAGAGTCAGGAATCAGCAGATGTGGAAAGGACTTTGGAAGAATCTGGAACTATAACATGGCTACGTGCTGATCATTCTCTTTAGTGAACCAATGGAAAAAGAGTGGGATCAGAGATCTGGTGCTATTTCTCAAAGGCATTCACAGACTGAAAGATGGATGGGGACTATATCCATCCCTTTGAAAAAATAATCTCCGAGAGTCTCAGAGATGTCAGCTGCTGTAACAAGGCAAAAGAAGCAGCCTCTGAGAAGTAGAAAGGGGCATCTGGGTTAAACACCCACCCCGTGTTCCCACCCTAGCCTGCGCATTCTGTGAACAGGCACTAATCACACTACCTCGTGGATTTTTGTAGGTCTCATCCACACACAGGTGAGGATGGTGTCTTATTTTGCTATCTATTCCCAGGGTCTAGCACATGGTTAGCTTCTGTAAATATTTAGGGAATGGAACTGAAGAGATGGGAGTTACATCTTCTGAGAAGATGTCCATGAGAATTTGTGAAAAGATGAATTTAGGGGCCGGGCTCCAATCTACAAAGGGCTTAGATACCCCTGGAAAGGCATGTATTAAGATTCCTCTTAGGGAGATGCTTGTGGTCAGGAAGAATAAGCCACTTGGGGAGAAAGGGGAGGCTTAAACTGAGGGTCATGCTGTGGTAACAACAGAAGGCTGGGTCTGAATGGCTGCAGGCCTTTCACGTAGCTGAGTTCATTTAGGGCAGCTTGGCAGAGGGGACGATGCCACTATCTCTGTGTTGCATCTGCCCTGTACCATGCCATCCTCTAAAGAAGCACTAATAAATATTCCCAGAATCTCAGATTAATAGGGCAACAACGATTTGCCTGCTAGGGGAACTCACGTGTCTATTCCTGCTGAGTCTCCATGGTGAGGTTGTGCTGGGGAGTGGCATGCCAAGCCTTCAAACACATTAAATGGTTCTAAATTGACAATTTCCCCTTCATGGAAATCAGCTCTATGAATGGCAATGCAATTCTCAGTATTTCCTGAATTCTGGTTATTTCATGTGACCAAGAATGTATAAATTTTGAACACAGTACTGGCAAAAAAATTTTTTTCCCAAAGAATTAGCTTCAAATTCACTTTTTTAAAAAAATGAATTTGAATCTTAAGACAAAAAGAGAACTATTCTTGGTTTTACGGAGGAAAACAAAACTTTTAAATTTTATTTCAGGACTCAACTGAACAAGCAGCAAAGCAAAATGTCAATTTCTAACCCTCCCCTAGGACCAAATAGTGTTACCCAACTCAAAGTGGTGCAGCTTATGCTTTTAAGTGGCTTATGTGTAATTCTTACTATGAAACCTCAAACACCCTTTTTTGTAATAGCCCATGAAGTTCTTAGGAAAAATGACATGTTAAAAGACTTCCGGGTAGAACTAGTCTTATTGATTATACATTTCTTCACCACGTGTGTCTAACTCTACAGTAAACCAATGACATAAAAATGCAGCAAGCAACTTTACCTTCATGAACAAATTGAATGTTGCCTTTGGCTCACATTTTGTCAGAATAACATTTTCTTCACAATCTTGACTTTTTTTACCACATTTCTTCAGCAGGAAATAAGACAAAAATTCCAGAGGTTTGTCCTAAAAAAAATGCCTTCCATTTATTTTTAAAACATTCGTTTGAAATAAGTCATCCAAAGTGCAGCAGAAAATAGAACACATTTTTTAAGAAGAGTTTTTAAACTTTCTACCTAATAAAATGAATGTGTATGTCCAGAAATCAAAGTAGCTTAATTAGAGTCAGTAAATGGGACTTTTTAGTTACTTTCATATTCCATTTACCAAATACACTCTTGGTTCTCAAGTTTTTGTTACAATCCAGTTAGGATGCCAACATCTCATGGGAGGGGTCTCTCAAGATCTCCGGAACCAAAGAGGCCTACCCTAACCTCTTGGACAAATGAGGAAAGGGGGCCCCACAGACTGGGAAAAAATATTTGCCAACTGCGTATCTGACAAAGGCCTAACATCTGGGATCTACAAGGAACTCAAACATGCTGAAAGAAAAAAAAAGTGGGCAAAAGATATGAACAGACTCTTCTCAAAAGACGACATAGGAGTAGCCAACAGATACATGAAAAAAGGCTCAGCCTCACTAATCATCAAATTAAAACTATACTGAGATACCACCTAATTTCAGTCAGGATGACCATCAACAATAACAAAAAACAACAGATGCTGGAAACAACACTTCTACACTGTTGGTGGGAGTATAAACTAGAACAACCTCTATATAAAACAGCGCGGCGATTCCTAAAATCTAAAAATCAACCTCCCATATGATCCAGCAATCGCCCTTCTGGGAATATACACGTAGGAACTCAAATCATTCGACGCAAAAGATACCTGCGCATGCATGTTTATTGCAGCACTCTTCACAGTAGCAAAAACATGGAACCAACCGTGCTGCCCATTGAAAGTAGACTGGATTTAAGAAATGTGGTACATATACATGATGGAATATTATGCAGTCATAAAGAAGGACACAATCATGAACTTCACAGCAACTTGGATGGATTTAGAGTCTGTAATACTCAGTGATCTATCACAGAAATAAAGAGCTGAGTACCACATGTTCTCACTCATAAGCAGACCCTGAACAATTATCATAATACTATAAGAAAGGGATTGGCAGTAGTGGGAAACTGCCAGGGGAGGGAGTGGGGTGGGGTATACTTTATCCATAAGGGTACCTGATCTCAAACCAGGTGAAGTGGGGACCAAAGCGAGGCCCAAACTTTACCTGTACAAAGACCATTTGTATACCTAACCCTGAATTGCACCCTACATCTTTAAAATAAATTTTTTTTTAAAGGGGGGGCCGGTGGGATCTTATCTTTCAGAAAAAGAAAGAAAGCCTGGGAGAGAGGCCACAGCAGCAGACTTGCTGGGTAAAGCACCCTGAGACCCTCAAATTTGTTTCCCTCTCAGGCTATAGATTTGAGCACCATCAAAATTATATCATATATGGTTATTTTTAAATAATTAGGTGTGAGTAAGTATGCTGAACAAGCAATACATTTAGTAATTCTTTGGTGTTTTGGGAGACAGTGCAGGGTCATCTCTGTGAACATCCCTGATTATCATCTCAGCAAAGCTAGCCAGGGCCTCTACTCAGTGGGCTGCTCGAGCTTTGACCAGAGCACTGCTGAGCTGTCTTCAGAGAAGAAAAACTACAGCTAACTGCAGCTTCTCAGACTCCCCACGGTGTAGGACAGCTGAGCCTGGAGGTGTCCAGTGCTGACCCAGGAAGCCAAGTTGCAACCAGACAGACACGGGATAGTAAGGAGAGAGAGGTTGAGTGCATGGGTCACGCCTACAGTTCTAGCATTTGGAAGGCCGATTGCTTGAGCCCAGGAGTTGAGACCAGCCTGGACAATATAGTGAGACCTCATCTCTATAAAAAAATAAAATAACCAGGTATGGTGGCACTCGCTTGTAGCTCTAGCTACTTAGGAGGCTGAGGTGGAAGGATCGCCTGTGAGCCCTGGAGGTCAAGGCTGCTATGAGCCGCAATCGTTGTGATGGTGCCTTTGCACTCCAGCCTGTGCAACCCAGTGAGACCCTGACTCAAAAAAAAAAAAAAAAAAGAGAGAGCGAGAACGTGTGGAGAGACATTTCATCAACAAAATAGAATTAACAACAGTTGAAGACAAGGGTTTGAGAATCTTTCCTTGGAAAATGAAAAGACCTTATATAGCATCAAAATCATTCCTATTTCTGACTCTCCCAAAATAGCAGCGTATTTCATTTGCCTACAGCCATGCTAGCTAGGGTTGGGAGAACAGGTCCAGAGAGTGGCCTCTTCCCACTGTATTCTAAAACATGGGCTGACTTTCATGGGACAGTGTCCAGGATTTGTTTCTGATGAAAATATTCCTTTGGACTTCTACCTGCGTTCCCAACCCAATGACTGATTTCCTGTTTCTGGTCTCTTGTGTTCTCTTTCCCTTCCTCTCTCATTTAGTCCCCTTGTCCTTCATCTTTTTATAGCTGGGTTCACACCTTCTCAGGGTTTTCCTCATACTAGTAATTGGTTTCACAGTTGAATAATGTTTATGTGAAATATAAAGCCACTGACATGTTTTTTAAAGAAGTCACTTCTAACTGAAATCAAGCACAAGACAGAGAACAGTGCACAGTACACTTTAAATAACCTGGAAGATTTTTCTACCTGTCTGTTTTGTGTACCTAATACATCTTGGACCCAGAATCTCTCAGTGGCCAATGTAATTTCTCTGAGGAATTGTGCTCTGAAAGAAATAAACTGGTAACAAATGATACATGCAAACTAAGAATTTTTTTAAATGTTGGGGTTTCTATAGGTGTGCTTTCCTCAAAGAAAAACTTACAGAATCTCCTTTCAACAGCTCCATCAATCCATCTGCCAGAACTTGTGCAATTTCTTGGTTATTCAGCATGCTGGCCATATTCATGGTGTCAAACATAAACTGCCCTGTAAACATAAGGCCATTTGCCCTGTAATTAATCTGTGTAAGAGATGTGATCAAAAGAAAGCTTCTCGGTCCTTACAGTTGTTTTTTAGTGGATAAAAATGCAAAGGATAGGAGTAAACATTCTATTATGCAATGAGGATTTCTATTATAAATAAACCAAAGCATTTTAAATGTGTAGCATAAAAAAAGTCCCCATCCTGGCAAAGCTGATAGTGAATGAAATCTACAAAGTAGATGATAAGGAGAGACCACGTAAAAAGGAACCCTGTAAGTTTAAATATGAAATTCTCACTCCTATTAGACATTCCTCTACACTCCCCTTTATCTTTGTTCTCAAATATGAAAATATTTTAAGCCCATAAGCAATAACATACAACCATACATACAAATATTTTTTAATTTTTAAAATATTTTGAACATTCGGCATTTATTTGAAAACAACTTTTCCATTGACTGCATATATCTCATTGCCTGTACATATCATCAAAAAATACTTCTGTCTTTAAAATTTTACCTTTCCAGCCAGGTGCAGTGGTTCATGTCTGTAAACCCAGCACTTTGGGAGGTGGAGGTGAGAGGATTGCCTGAGCCCAGAGGTTTGAGACCAGCCTGGGCAACTTGGCAAGACCTTGTCTCTAAGTAAATAAAAATATTAGTCACGTGTGGTGGTGGCACGCCTGTGGTTCCAGCTACTTGAAGGCTGAAGCAGAAGGATCACCTGAGCTCAGTAGGTTGAGGCTGCAGTGGCTGTGAACATGCCATTGCACTCCGGCCTGGGAGACAGAGTGAGACTCTGACTCAAAATAAATTAATTAATTAAAAGGTCACCTTTCCAGTTTTCTTTCTAGTCCTTAATATCTATGAAAGGATTAATTTCTCCCTGCTCATAGCTTCATGACTATTTTAAAATATTGGTTCGACACCTCTTGAATGTGATAAAGAAGGTAGTACAAAAACAAACAAACAAACAAAGACAAATCCCTGTTTGGAGGCGTTTATGTAAAGAGATATAGGGCATATATTGACAGATAAAATACCTGCATGCACACTTGTGTGTTACAGCTCTTGTGTAAACAGTAACTATGTAAATAGACCTTAAATAAGGAGTTGGGCAGGGGGAAAAAAAGCAAGGCATAGATGTGGAGTGATTTGATTGATATGGTGTTGTAGTCAGGTGGTAAGCATTAGGGGAAAAAATGGAATAGGTAGTTACAAATGCGGGAGAGGGGGTAGATTTCTTTATCCAGAAGGTGAAAAAAATATTATATTTTTACCTGGCGCTGTGGCTCACACCTATAATCCCAGCACTTTGGGAAGCAGAGGCAAGAGGTTTGCCTGAGTCCAGGGGTTCGAGACCAGCCTGGGCAACTTGACGAGATCTCGTCTCTACAATAAATAAAAAAATTAGCCAGGTGTGGCAGCACATGCTGTAGTTCCAGCAACTTGAAAGGCTGAAGCAGAAGGATCGCTTGAGCCCAGCAGGTCGAGGTTGCGGTGGCCGTGAGCGTGCCACAGCACTCCAGCCTGGGCGACAGATTGAGACTTCAACTCAAAAAAAGAAAGAAAGAAAGAAAAAGAAACAGAGAAAAAAATATTACATTTTAAAGAATGGACTGATTTAAGAGAAAGTTTAGACAGTAAATTGTTTCCAAAAGGCTCTACTGTGATCACTTGATCATGGCGATGGAGTGTGAATGAGAAAACAAATTCAGTGATGCCCCTAGAGCCCATAGGTTCGGCAAAGGCCCAGAAAGCCCACCACCAAATTACATATTTAGATAGAAAATAGGTAGAACTGGACTGGGGGTGGTGGCTCACATCTGTATTCCCAGCACTTTGAGAGGCCAAGGCGGGAGGATGGCTTGAGCCCAGGAATTCAAGTCCAGCCTAGGCAACATAGCAAGATCTTGTCTTTACAAAAAAACCATAAAAATTAGCCAAGGGTAGTAGCATGGGCCCACAGTCCTAGCTATTTGGGAGGCTAAGGCAGGAGGATTGCTTAAGCCCAGGGGTTTGAGGCTGCAGAGAACTGTGATCATGCCACTGCACTCAACCTGAGTGGCAGAGTGAGATACTGACTCAAAAAAAAATTATAAAAAGAAAATAAATAGAACTTAAATTGTAGAACAACTTATGTGATAGGTGCTGTGGTGTAAGAAGTGCTTAATTTTTCCAGCAAATTCTAGTGGGATTTTGGATTAGCAAACAGTAAATTTTGTCTAGATAGATCTCTGGCTTAGCAAACAGCAAATTTTGTCTAGATAAATAATTGACAAACATATGAATTAATTAGATGGTAACATTTTAAAATAGAAATTACCTCCAACATGTTAAACGTGAATATATTTGTTCTTATTCATTAGGCAATGTGGAAAACCTAGAGGATAAAGTTTCACTAAAGAAATTCGAGAGTGAATTTTTGCTTGTGCCATTCCTAAACTTTGTATTTGCTCTGGATATGAAACCAGTTTCACAATTAAACTTCGGCACAAGCAATGAGACTCACCTATCATCCTGCCACTGATGTTCTTCTGTAGCTCCTGGAAGAAGGGACGTAATTGCTTCCTTACTGACTTCAAGGCATCTTCCAGGAAGTCCATGAAGTTGGACCACATCTGCAACTTCGATTCGCTGAAGTAGATGGAAGGAGGGGTCCTTTCCCCCTGGGGTCCCAGCCAATCACTGAGAACTGACATGCATTTTCTCCTTTAATTATTGTGGACTTGAGTTCAGATGAAAGAATTCTACTTCTTATTTAAAGTACAACTTATATTTGTATTGAGTTTATTATCTTTTCTCATTAGAAGACTAAGATAGGCCAGGTGTGGTGGCTCATGCCTGTGATTCCAGCACTTTGGGAGGCTGAAGTGGGAGGATCACTTGAGCCCAGGAGCTTGAGAGCAGTCTGGGCAACATAGTGAGACCTCATCAGAAGAAAGAAGAAGAAGGGAGGGGGGCGGGGAGGAGAGGGAGGAGGAGGAGAAGGAGGAGAAGTGGAAGGAAGAGAAGATGACCAAGATAGATACTCGTGGTCTATTTTCAAAAATAAAATTAGGCCTAGGCACAGTAGCTCACACCTGTAATCCCAGCACTTTGGGAGGCTGAAGGAGGAAAATTGCTTGAGCCCAGGAGTTCAAAACCAGCCTGGGCAATATAGTAAGACATCATCCCTATTTTTAAAAGATGTTAAAAATCAGCTGGAGGCAAAAAGACTGCTTGAGCCCACGAGTTCAAGACCGGCCTAGGCAACATAGTGAGACCCTATCTCTACAAAATAAAAATTAATAAATAATTTTAAAATGTAAAAATCAAAACTCAAAAAGGACTCAGTGAATTATTTCAATGCCTGCCTACTCTTTGATAGACATAGCTGTCATATGCTATTTGAAATTAAAAACTAAATAGCTGCTGATTATGCATTGGGAATAGACTGGCCATCTAATAAGAATACGCGGGGGGACCCTCCCCCCAAAAAAACAGAATTATCTTTTGGAGGGTGGGCCTCTTGGAATACAGACTTTCCCTGCTAGGTAAGTGTTCCAGGAAACCATCAGCATCGTTGTACCAGCTAGCATTGTTGTGAGAGGCTTCGTTGTAAAAGAAACATCCCTAGTTGTGGCAAACAGGTGATTGGTTCTTCCACCATGACAGCATAGCCACCCACATCACACTGAGGTTTCAGCAGTTTTTTACCAAAAACGGCATGACCCCCCATGCTATTCAACAGATCTCACCTCAAGTGACTTTTTTTTGGTCTGTTTCCCAGATGAAAAAAGTCCTCAAAGGGAAACATTTTGCCAATGTGGAAGAGATGGGAAAAAATGGCAGAAGACTAAAAGGCATCAAAATCGACGAGTAAAAAAACTATTTTGAGCAGTGGAAAAAGCATCTCGACAGGCATATTGTATCAAACGGAGAATAGTTTGAAGGTGACTGAAGTTTAAATATGTAAGAATAAATATACAATTTTTATAAATGAATTCTGGCTTTTGGGGGTCCCCCCCCTCATATACTGCCTTGTCCTTCCAGTCTAAAAGTGAAAATACAAGAAAACTTCATTCTCAGGTCATCAAAAGTTAGCCCTGTCTTGGCCACATCTCTACGTGACCATAGAAAGGGCTTAAAGAAAGTTTCTCTTCTTGAAAAGCAATTATTGAATGATGCAGTGGTATGTGAAATTTGATTTTCTGTCCTGAATGGATAAATAACCACTTGCTTGTTTCTTTACTCTTACTGATAGATGTGTGAAAAGCTTTATATTATTTTATAAGGAGAATGAGAAGGAGAATAGAAAAGGGTGAACAGGAGGCAGAAGAGGCCAAGGAGAAAAAGAAGAAACCTTGTTCCATGTTACAAACAAGGGCGTCCACCCCCTGCTATGCTCAGCTAGGCCAATCCCTCTCTCTGCAAGACAAAATATACTATGATTTGGTGATGTTGCTATGTTAGCTGAAATTAACAAGTGGCTTCTTTTCCCAAAACTATATTAGGTCAACATGCTATTGTTATATCTACACAGAATCTTTCTCTTACAAGTTTCACTATCATTTCAGCTTTCCCCAGTCCTGAAAGGTCCTTGACCTTGGGGAGTAGAGAAGCAATGCTTTATATAGTTTCTACATCACTCCAAGCCCTGCTTGATAGGACTCAAGGATGTTTTCGAGGAGAAAATGATTGGCATTTCTCTAACAAAGCAATTTGGTTCTCTTGTTGGTCAGCCAGTGTTACATTTTGTCCAAATTTGCAGCGTTAGTATCTAAATGAAAGTTTGCTTTCAGGTGTATTTCGACTGTTTTTCTTCTCAGAGAATGCCACCGAAATGGAACCTGAACAAACCTCTTTGTCATCTCTTTGTAGCTACAATTCGTTTTTCCAAATAAGACCATATTGACTATATTGTACTAAGAAAAACTATTCTCTGTATGTACTATTTCTCTAGATCAGCAACTATACATCTTTGATGATGTTTTCAGCAAGAGTTTTTGCAAATGATGGTTTGAAGCCAAATGTTTGCAATAAAGAATCCCCTGCCAAGCAAATGACTGAATTACACGAGATTGCCTAGTTTGGAAAGTGATAGTATTCCTTCAGGGAAGGAATGAAAGACAGTCATTGATATCATACATCCTAGTACCATCAACTATATTTCTCTTTCTCTCTCTCTCTCTCTCTCTCTCTCTCTCTCTCCTCCCTCCCTCCCTTGCTCCTTCTTTCTTTTCTTTTTGGAAACAGGGTCTTTTTCTGTCACCCAGGCTAGAGTGCAGTGATACAATTATAGCTCACTGCAGCCTCAAACCCCTGGGTTCAAGCAATCCTCCTGCTTCAGTCAACTCAGTAGCTGGGATTGGGAAGGCATGTGCCACCACATGGGGCTGGTTTTTTGGTAGAGATGGAGTCTCGCTATGTTGACCAGGCTGGTCTCAAACTCCTGGCCTCAAGCAATTCTCACATCTCAGTCTCCCAGAATGCTGAGATGGTAAGTGTGAGCCACCATATCTGGCCTGTACTTTGTCTTGTGGATCTTGGAGTTGGTGTGTGTTACTGGGCACAGTGGTCAGTTCTATATACACTTACTGTGCTGGTAAGAGCCAGTTGCAATCCCAGTGGGGGCCGTAAAGAATGTGCCAGTTAGTTGAGACAGCTGAGAGAGAATTTCAATTCCGGCTTCTGCATTTTCAAAGATATTTTCATTAGGCTTTGCCAGGCAACAGTTAAACGTTATTTAAGAGCACTGGGAGCTGACCAAGAAAGGTCACTAGCAGTTCTCTTTTCACGCCAATCCCCTCAGAGAACAGTCCATGAATGCCTTCTAGTTCACCCCAAAACACGGACACTAAAACACAACTTATGAGGACTACACAACAGGGGCAGAAAGAGGGTGTGGAGTTTGAGCTGGTGCTTATTGTCCAATTTGGAAGACTCAATCCAAAGACAGAGAAAAATCTACGTATTGTTTCTATTGTTTCTCCTGACTCAAAGGAGAAATCTCATTGTAAGAGGACAGATTTGAAATAGTTAAACAAGCTGGGCTCGGTGGCTCAGCCTGTAATCCCGTGCCTTTGGGAGGCTGAGGTGAGTGGATTGCCTGAGCCCGCGGGTTCGAGACCCGCCTGGGCAGCGAGACCTCATCTCTACAATAAATCAAAAAAATTCAGCCAGGCGTGGTAGCGCATGCCTGTAATTCCAGCTACTCGGAAGGCTGAGGTGGAAGGATCGCTGGAGCCCAGCAGGTCGAGGCTGAGTGGCCCAGGAGCGGCCACTGCACTCCAGTCTGGGCGACTGAGTGAGACTCCAACTCAAAAATAAAAATAAAAATAAAAAATAGTTAAACAAAGGATGGAGCATGATGGCTAAAATGTGGGGTAGGGTATTAATTTTATCCCTTCTTTGGTGACACAGCATATGAATTGAATCATTAAATTCAGCATACAGATCGAATTACTTAAAATGAACCTAATATAGTGAGTAACAGTTTAATTATTTGTAGTCCAAGAATAAATAATTATTCCAAATGCTTCAAATACTGCTTGAAACAAGATGACAGTAACTGAAACACTGGGATGTTTCTCACTTACTGGCATCACAGGTTTTTACTGACAAATAGATCAATGAAATCAAATAAAGAGTTCAGAAGTAGACCTACACATATACAGTCAATTGATCTCAACAAAAGGGTAAATGAAATTCATTGGAAAGAATAGAGTAGTTACAAAAAAATGATGATAGAACAATTAGACATTCACATGTAAAAAAAAAAAATTAACCCCTAGGCCAGGTGTGGTGGCTCAAGCCTATAATTCCAGCACTTTGGGAGGCCAAGGTGAGAGGACTGCCTGAGCCCATGGGTTTGAGAAAAGCCTGGCAACTTGGTGAGACCTCGTCTCTACAGTAAATCAAAAAATTAGCTGGATGTGGTGATGTGTGCCTGTAGTTCCATTACTTGGAAGGCTGAGGCAGAAGGATCATCTGAGCCCAGCAGGTTGAGACTGCAGTGGCCGTGAGCGTGCCACTGCCCTCCAGCCTGGGCAACAGAGTGAGACTCCAACTCAAAAAAAAAATTCACCTCAATCCATATGTCACATTCTATCAACAATAAATTAATCAAATGGACCACAAACATAAATGCCAAACTTAAAACTATAAACCATTTTTTAAAATTAAGAGAAAATCTTTATGAACTGTGGTTAAAGTTTTTCAATATGACACCAACAGCATGATCTATACAAGAAAAATGTGACACATTTGGTTTCAGCAAAATGAATAACTTCTCTTAAAAAGAAAACTATTTAGAGAAGAAAAATATGTCACCGACTAGAAAAAATATTTGCAAATTACTTATTCAGCATATATAAGAAGCTCTCAAAACTTAGTAAGGAAGATACCTACTTTTAAAAATGGACAAGAGGTTGAAACAGACACTTCTCCAAGGAATACATAGGAATGACAATAAGCACATGAAAAACCATGCTGTTAGTCATTAGGAAAATGCAAATTAAAAGCACACTGTGGCCGGGCATGATGGTTCATGCCTGTAATCCTAGCAATTTGGGAGACCAAAGATGACTTGAAGCCAGGAGTTTAAGATCAGCCTGGACAACATAGCAAGACATTATCTCTCAAAAAAAAAAAAAAAAATTAGCCCGGTGTAGTGGTTCACAAATGTAATTCCAGCTACCCAGGAGGCTGAGGTAGGGGGATCACTCGAGTTCAGGAGTTGGAAGCTGCAGTGATCTATGAGCACACCTCTGCATTCCCACCTGGGTGACAGAGCAAGACCCTCTCTCTAAAAAATAAAAATAAAACCACAATGAGATACCACTACACACCCACTGGAATAGCTAAAATCAAGAAGATAGATTATACCATGTATGGGAGTTTGGGGCAACTGGAGTTCTCATACATTGCTAGTGAAAATGTAAAATGGTACAACCACTTTGGAAAACAGTCCAGATGGTTTGTCAAAAGTTGAACACACACCTATAATATGACCTAGCCATTCTCCTAGGCATTATCCAAGAGACATGAAAGCATATGTTTGCAGCAGCTTTATTTGTAAGTGCCAGAAAACTGGAAATAACTCAAATATCTAACGACAGGTTAATGAATAAACAAATTGTGGTATATTTCACAGTATAACAATTCCCAGTAGTAAAAAGGAGCCATTGCTATATACTTCAAATGAATGCATCTAAAATAATGATCTCGAGTAAAGAAAGTCTGACAGAAAGAGAACATGCACTGTATGATTCCATTTGTAGAAAATTTTAGAAAGTGCAAAGTAATATATGTGAGAGAAAGTAAAGCAGTGGTTGCCTCGGGTTGGGTGTGAGGAGAAGCGGGAGAAAGAAATTATAGAGGGGCATGAAGAAGCTTTGGGGGGTAATGAGTATCTTCATTTTCTTGATTGTTTTATGATTTCACAGGATAGTTATGCATATGTCAAAATGTATCCAATTGCATACTTTAAATATGTACAGCTTATTGTATATTAATTATACCTCAATAAAGTTGTTTAAAAATTTTAAGACCAGTCAGGCGCCATGGCTCATGTCTCCCAACACTTTAGGAGGTGGAGGAAAGAGGATTGCCTGAGTGCAGGGCTTTGAGACCAGCCTGGGCAACTTGGCGAGACCTTGTCTCTACAATGCATCAAAAAATTAGCTGGGCATGGTGATGGGCACCTGTGGTTCTAGTTACATGGAAGGCTGAGGCAGAAGGGTCACCTGAGCACAGTAGATCGAGACCACAGTGGCTGTGAGCGTGCCTCTGCACTCCATTCTGGATGACAGAGTGAGGTTCCTACTCAAAAAAAAAAAAAAAAATTTAAGACCAGGCCTAATCCCAGCACTTTGGAAGGCTGAGGTGAGAAGATTGCTTAAACCCAGGAGTTTAAGATCAGCCTGGGCAACATAGTGAGACCTTGCCTCTATTCAAAAAAAAAAATTAGCTGGGGATGGTGGTGCGTGCCTTGAGAGCCTGAGGCAAGAGGATCACTTGAGCCCAGGTGTTTGAGGCTGCGGTGAGCCATAATTCTGCAATCAGCTTGGGTGACAGAGTGAAACTCCAACTCAAGAAAAAATAAAATAAAATAATTTTTTTAAAATAACACCTCCCCCCAAAAGTGAGTCTTAACTTTTTGGCTAATGCAGTAACTGGGTGAATGATGATATATTTACTGAAGTTTCTGGGGAAGGAGTAGGTTTAGTGCTTGGGAGGCAATTAAGAGTTTGACTTAGGTATGTTAACTTTGAGATATCCATTAGACGTGCAAATTAAACATCCACATGAAGATGGCAAGTTGAAATTAAATATAAGAGTGTGCAGCTCATGAATTTCAGAGCTGGAGAAATGAATTTGGGAGCCTTCAGCATACAGAATGAATTTGGAGTCATAGGTATAATGAGACTGCCTAGGTGAGAGTGTATATGTGGAAGAAAGGAGAGTCCAGGATCAAGTCCTGGGGCATATTTAAGGATCTTACCAAGAAAGAAGAGCCTGCCAAGGAGACTGAGAAAAGGGCACTGAGGTAGGAGGAAATGGGGAGAGTGTAGTGTTGGGAACATCAAGAGAAGCAGGAGTGTTTCGAGGAAAGGGGTTCATCTACATCAAACGCTTCCAAGAAGTCAAAGCAGGGTGAGGCTGAGCAGCGACCCTGGATTTGGGCACATGGAAGTCACTTTCAGTCTTCCAGAAGCAATTTCAGTAGTAATAAAGAGACCCCCTTGGAAGAGCTTGAGGAGAGAACAGGAGGTGAGGAAGGAAGAGGCATCAGTACAGACCAGTGAGTCTCAAAGTGAGACCTGGAACCAGTGGCTCCCTATCACCTGGGAGTGTGTTAGAAATGAAAATCCTCCAGTCCCACCCCAGAACCCCAGAGTCTGAAACTCTAGGTGGGCCCAGCATGCATATTTTTTTGGGGGGGGGGCTCGGAGTCTCACTCTGTCACCCAGGCTGGAATGCAGTGGCACGCTCATGGCCACTGCAGCCTTGATCTGCTGGGCTCAGACGATCCGTCTACCTCAGCCTTCCAAGTAGCTGGAACTACAGGCTCGTGCCACCACACCCGACTAATTTTTTGATTTATTGTAGAGATGAGGTCTCACCAAGTTGCCCAGGCTGGCAGCGTGTGTATTTTAACTGATTCTCCAGGTGATTTTAATATACACTAAAGTTTGAGGACCATGGATCTAGTCAGTTTAAACAGTGGTGAGGGAAAAAAGAAAATATTCTTTTTTTTCTCCTTAAAGATAGGAGATACTACAGGAGATGTGATACGAATGATCCAATAAAGAGAAGAAAATGAGGTTATAGGAGAAAATTTGTGTGTAGGAGTAAAGTCTTAAGAAGGTGAAGGAGCCCGAGTGGAATCGTTGATCTTGTTTGAGCAGGGAACAGCAGGGAAGACAGAGAATGAAAAGTAAGAGGTGGAATGCGTGGTGGAGTTGGTGGTGGGAGGGAACTTAGGGAGTTTCCATATGATATTTTTTTTTCCTCAAGGAAGAAATGAGGTCAAAAGCTGAGAAATTGGTTTACTGAAAAACTGTCTAAAGAGATGAGATAAACTTGTCATCTCAAAGAGGGGGAAAATGAGTTTACCAAGGAAATGCAGTAGGATCACCTGTCAGTGTTGCAATCCCATTTGACATTTAGGTCATCAAAGTCAAGTTAGACCAATCAGAACTGCCGTATGACTTGTTCTGACAGTCTTCAGCTGCTTTCGTGTACACAGAGTCGTGTTTTAACCAGCACTGGGATTTCGTCAAATGAGTTGGGATTTAGCCAGGAAAAAGAGACACAAGGAAGTTGAATTCTTTGCAAGGGAGTGATGATAAAGTACAATCATTAAATTTAAGTCTAACAAAGATGGATGCAAGGAGAAAGGTGGTGACAGAGAGTGGATAAAAGGCGGTGCATAAACTGGAGGTCATAGGCAAAGAAATGCTGGAATGGGGAATGTTTGAGTACATGATTTGGAAGTGGTGCTCAGGGACAAGGCTTGAGATCAGATTTCAGAGGTGATTACTGCTACTGAACTGACAAGCCCAAGAGTGATGCTGGGTTGGTTTGGAAAAAATGGTATTTGGACTGGGAAGTCAAAGTTCTTTGGTGGTTCATCCAGGTGGATATTACACTTGATGAGAATTGCAGGCATGTGTTAGGGCCAGAATGGTGGAAAGACATCTATTTCAGGGGAGCCATTAAGTTTCACTTGAGACAAATTTTATGTCACCAGATCCACCGTTCTTTTCCCCTTTTGCTCTTACTCTGCCTTTAATACTTTACTTTCCTACCTCCTTTCTTTTTCTTCTACTCCACTTTTTAAAAATGTGCTTTGCTCTCATTATTATTATATAAAAGTAATATTTGTTCATTACAGAAAATAGAGGCAAACAAAGTAAATGCTGAGCCGGGCTTGGTGGCTCAGCCTGTAATCCCGCACCTTTGGGAGGCTGAGGTGAATGGATTGCCTGAGCCTGTGGGTTCGAGACCCG
>NW_007246414.1:429512-465749 GCF_000164805.1 Carlito syrichta | reverse complement strand
CTCCAACTCAAAAAAAAAAAAAAAAAGTAAATGCTAAAAATGGGGGAAAAAAAGAAAGGAAAACTCGCTTACTGTCCTATTCAGCTGGTGTTAAGGCTTTGGTATACATCATTTCAAACCCTTTTCTGTGCACACATATGCCACCCACACATGTGCATGGTTAAACAATGGAATCACACCATCCATACTGTTGGTAACCTAGTCTTTAAAACTTATTTCAAAAATAGAAAAACTGTAAAAGACATCTAGAAACAGATGCCATTAATGTTTTGGTATATTTCCTCCTTGATTTTTCAATGCATATTTTCCACCGAGTTGAGATTTTACACACACACACACACACACACACACACACACACACACACACACACACACATACATAGTTGTAATAATGTTGTATGGTTATTTAGGAAATGCTTCATGATATTATGTATATTGTTTCCTTCTAAACCCTTTCTCATCCTTTTTGTTTTTTCTTTTCCTGATTGAAACCTGCCAGGGGCATGCTTTGCATAGACTGAGTAGTCCTGTGAAATTTGAGGATTAGGTAGAACTTTAAAAGTCACAGTTCCCTAAAGAATGGATAATAAGAAACAGTGTGAGAAAATTTAATTTCACACTCCTTCTTCTCTGCTCTGCTTGGTAAAGCAAGATAGTACTTGAAAGCAGAAATTTTATTTAACAGAATGAATTTGACTTAATATTTCTGAAGTTTTTTCCTTCAAGCATTGAAATCAACTTTGAATCACAGTGGCTGATTCTAGACAGGCAGCAACTTAAAAAGACATCAGCGACTTCAGCAATTGTCAGCCACACTCATCTTTGCAAAGCACTTCACTGCTTTTAATATTTTCTAAGTATTTTTATTGTTATTTATTTAAATATTTGCATTATCTTGATATTCACAGGTCCATAAGGTGAAGACTGTTATTCCAACTTTCATATGAGAAAATGGAGGTCCATAAGTTCGCCTAAGGCCCCACATCTAAAAAGTACCATGAGGGCAACCCTCTTGGGTCCCCTCCCGCTGTGGGAGTTTTTCTGCCTTCTCAGTAAATCCTGCTTTCCAAAAAAAATGTACCATGAGAGGGACTCAACTTCAGGTCTTTGGTTACCAAGTTCATTCTCCCTCCAGGTTTAGAACGTAGCTGAGTTTTCTCAGATTGAATGATTATTGCTTCTATGCTGGTCAGGAATATATATTCCATTATATAATGGAAGCTGATCTTATTGTATTTTCCAGAAGGAATATAAATAATGCTACTGAGTCTTTTCATGAGTGACTTTATTTCTGCAAAAACAGTTTAGTGACTATCTCTAACACCTACCTCTCCCAAGTACCTGGATATGTGAGGTAAAAAGAAGGGCTGGGGGAGAGTGAAATGTGACTAAATAGCTTGACCTAAAGGCATTTCACAAGTTCACAAAATATCTCCATTAAGTAGCATTACCACTGTCTCTCTCTAGTGTGTCCCAAGCTGACCTGATGCTCCAAAGGGCACAAAGAAGTCCACATGACCCCCTTCTTCTTCAGTGGCCACGTAGCTTCCTAATTTCTCCCAGAAGTCTCTCACTTCAGGCCTCAGTAAATTTTTAAGACCAATTTTATAGCCTGAGGGGGAAAAAATCAAAATCTCGTGTTAGTTTGTAACATTATCCTAAACAGAAACTATTCTCTGTGCAAATTCACAACACCCACATCTGCCTGTAAGACCAAGGTCTTAAAGCACCTCTGCTCTCTACTGCACCATGTCGGGGCTGCTACTATAGCCATGGTCTCCTTTTCATTCTGGGTTAACTGGACACTGTGCACTTAGGTTGATGACATCATGTTTCTGCCTCTGCTGTGTAGTGGTGTGAGCTGCCGGGTGCACACAGGGTTTAGGGTAGATGAGCCATTAAGTCCTGGGACTTTGCAATCAGGTTCCAAAGTAGAAATGTTTCCCACAATTGTCAATCAAAAAATAAGTAGCTCAGAGCAGAAATAAGTCTCCCAGAGATGGTGAACATCAACTGAAACTCTCCTTTTCTCTCACTTCCTGGAAAGTCTGTATGATGATTCTACGAAGCTGCATGGGTCTGAACCCATTTCTAAATGAGACCTGGAAACTCTACATTCCTAGGCTCCAGTAATGAAGTGAAAACAGGCACAAGAATTCTGGTGTTTCACCCTTCCCACTGAGAGGTCTAGATGTAGACACTAGTAGGACCTCTCTGTGGGACAGGGTAACAGATTTTGTTTTGATGTTTTTAAAGCTCTTGGAAAAATGCCACTGTTATATAGAAGGAAACTAGTCTTTTAAGGTATTTTGTTATTGTTACCATTGTTAAAAAAAAAAGAAGAAGAAGAAGAAGAAGGAGAAGACAAGAGACCAGATGCAGTGGCTCACACCTGTAATTCCAGTATTTTGGACGCTGAGGCCAGAGGATTGCTTGAGCCCAGGAGTTCAAGACCAGCGTGGGCAACGAAAAACTAACCAAGCATGGTGGCATGCACCTATAGTCCAGCTACTCAGGAGGCTGAGATGGAAGGATAACTTGAGCCCAGGAGTTTGAGATTGGGGGGAGCCGTGATTGTGGCACCACACTCAGCCTGGGTGTCAGAGTGAGACATCAACTCGAAGGAGGAAGAAGAAGAGGAAGAAGAGGAGGAAGAGGAGGGGGAGGAGGAAGAGGAGGAAAAGGCAGTTTGAGAGACTTTTTTTAATCTGGAGAACAGAAAGACTGAGATCGAAAAACTCTTAATAGGTCACTCCATATGAGGTGAACTGACTTCCACGTATAAACTTAGAATCAATAACTCTACATCATTTAGAGAAAACTTACCATGGACTTGATAATAAAGTTAAACCCTGAACAAATAGTATTTGTGATTTACTTTCAGGGGATATATAAAACTGACATGAAACACAACTTGCTCCAGGTATAGATAAACTAAACAAGGAAAGCCAAAAATAACGTAAAGCCAAACATAATAGTTCATGCCAATAATAGCTTTCGCTAAAACTGTTCCAAGAATGCTGAGTTCCGGCCACAAAGATGGCAATTTGATGGGTGATTCAGGGATTCACTCAACCATTTTGTTGGTTTCCCACTAGCTGGATCCTAGCCCATCTTATTCCCTCGCTTCCCTCATCCTCCAAGGATGAAGGATTTCATGTTAGTAAGATTCCACTTTAGGTATAAGAGAGGAAGGATGCGGGACTAGCAATAGTGGGAATCTGCCTGGGGAAGTAGGGGCACACCTCATCAACAAGGATATCTGCATAATGAACATTTGTATACCTAACCCTGAATTGTACCCCACATCTTTAAAAGAAAAAAAAAATTAAAAGAAAAAAAGAGAAAGGAAGGATGCAAGTTATAACACAAGGAAAAATAGAAACTAGAGGTTTACTTCTAAAGTATTTTTCATCTCCTTCCCCCCAAAAAGGGTAACCATTGAGATTTTTGAAGCTGCTCCATAGAGATTAATGATATCAACCATTCTTTTCCTTTGCAGCATAAGCTAAGTGGTCATTTAATGAATGGTGTCAATGCACACCAGTGTATAGATCTTGGCATTTTCTATTAAAATTGCTTTATTTTCTTTCTTCTTTATTTTTTTGAGACAGAGTCTCACTCTGACTCCCAGGCTGGAGTGCAGTGGCACGCTCACAGCCACCGCAGCCTCAACCTGTTAGGCTCAGGTGATCCTTCCGCCTCAGCCTTCCAGGTAGCTGGAACTACAGGCACATGCCACCACGCCCACCTAATTTTCTTTTGATTTACTTGAGACAAGATTTCACCATGTTACCCAGGCTGGTCTCAAACCCCTGAGCTCAGGTAATCCTCTTGCCTCCGCCTCCCAAAGTCCTGGGATTACATGTGTGAGCCACTGTGCCCAGCAAAATTGCTTCACTTTCATCAAACTTAAAACTTTTGGGCAGCAAAGGACACAATCAACAGAGTGAAAAGAAACCTATGGAATGAGAGGAAATATTTGCAAATATCTCATTCCATTGATAAAGGGTTAATATGCAGAATAAATGAACTACTACAACTCAATGATAAAAATAAAATAATCCCATTTTTAAAATGTGCAAAGGACTTGAATAGACAGTTCTCTAAAGAAAATATATAAATGACCAAGAAGGATATGAAAAGATGCTTGACATCATTAACCATCAGAGAAATGCAAGTCAAAGCCACGATGAGATATCACTGTACATCCATTAGGATGGCTACTATTAAAAAATAAATAAATAAAACAGAAAATAACAAGGGTTGGCAAGGATGTGGAGAAATCTGAATTCTTATGCATTGTTAGTGGGATTGTGAAATGATGCAACTACTATGGAAAACAATGTGGAGAATATGAAGGTTTCTCAAAAAATTAAAAATAGAATTGCCAGACTGGGTGTGGTAACTCACATCTGTAATTCCAGCACTTTGGGAGGCTGAGGCAGGAGGATTGCTTGAGCCCAAGAGTTTGAGGCCAGCCTAGGCAAAATAGTGAGACCTCCGTCTCCATAAAAAAATAAAAAATAAAACTACTATCTGAATAGAAAATAGAACTACCAGCAATCCCACTTAACGGATAAATATCCAAAATAGTTGAAAGCAGGATTTCAAAGAGAATTGTACATCCATTCACCCTTAAAAGGAAGCAAATACTGTCACATACTACAATAGGGACAAACCTTAAGGACATTCTTCTAAACGAAATAAATCACATACTGAATAAAAAGACACATACTGTGTAACCCCTCTTATATGACAGATCTAAAGTACTCAAATTCATAGAAACAGAAAGTAGAAAGGTGGTTGCCAGTGGTTGTGGGGAGGGGAGAAAGGAAATTGTTTTTTAATGGGCACGGAGTTTCAGTTTTGCAAGATGAAAAAGTTCTGGAGAACTGTTTCTCAACAATGTGAACATACTTACCAGTACTGAGCTGCAAACTTAAAAATAGTTGTCTTATGTTATGCATTTCCTTAGGCACAATTTTAAAAAATCATCAAAAAGCCCAAACCACACCTTCACACAATATACCCAAGTAACAAATCCTCACGATTTAAAGTTTAAAAAAAAAAAAAAAGGTTTCCCTTTCTTCATAAAGCCAAAATCAACACTTGGAAAATTGGAACTGCATTAGTTCTCTGAATATCACGCATGTGAACAAACACTGCACAAGCACTGTCTGTGTGGTTGTTCCTTGCCAATCCCTGGACCTACCTTGGAGTAAATTGATTTCTCTGCTATCTCCATCGCTAAATATTCCCATGCTCTGTGCCTTCCGTCCAGTCAGAGCTTTTCCTATGAGATAGAGCAGACTCTCCAGCGTCATGCCACTGTGTTCATACACCACAGAAACAACACCAGCCTTCACGCTCTCGACTACCATCTAGAAAATGAATCCAAAGCGGTAGGTAACAAGGTCCACTATTTTAGAATACTTGGTAATAAGAGCAATATAATTAATACAAAATATGCTGTGAATTTTAAAGAATTTTCCTTTTAAAAATTATGGGAGGAAGAAGATAGGCTTCTTTCTTTATTGGTTTCTTCTTAGACTTTTGAAATGTCTTTTCTAATTATAAGAGGAGAAAATTAAGTACACTTATGACTTCATCACTCAGGATAAATACCACTAACAATTTAGATTATCTTCCAGCCTTTCTATCTTTGTACACACCATGCCAGAGACATATAAACAACTTTCACAATACAGTTGAGATAACACAATTTTGCAATGGACTTCTTAAGTAGACTTAAAATTTTCCTCTTAATTATAAATTTTTGGATTATCATTATTGTCTGGTAATCATTTTCCATTTAAATAAACAGTATAACCACTGTTTTTTGGATTCACTAACCAAGTAAACTTTTCATCATGATAAAGTTAATTCACAGCAGCAGACAGGTAGGTTGGGAAGTCATCAAAGTTGTCGATTTTTTCCAAAATCTCATGCGACTTTCTGTACATCATAGTTCAACTGAATGGAAAACTCCCACATGGAAATGTCCTATTTTTTACCTGAACTCCCATTACACTCATGAAACAATAAGTAATTATGTTGCTAGTCTTATATAAAGAGGACACATAGGGGAATTTATTCATCCATACTATGTTGCTGATTATTCTCTGTGCCCAGCATGATGCATTTTGAACATTAGGGAAACTATCTGTCATCCACATGAAGATCAAAGTCTGATCTCGCTTTCATGTGACTCTATTGAGCTCAGCAGTTGCCAATGATTAGAGCCAATTCTAAATGCTCAGAAGTGATTTCATATCTTGCAACTAGCCATTTTTTACAAATAGGACATTTTTGAAAACTAAGTGTATGTCCCTCTGTATATGCATAAATATATACATGTATACATATATACATATATCTACACTTACATATATACATAGATACATTTGTCTTTCTAGGTCTTCTTTATGCTTTGTTTTTCTTATTATTCATATTGAAATATATGACTTCATTACAGAGAGAGCACATTTTAATTTAATGACAACTTCATTAAATAGGTCACAAAATAGACATTCTTCTTTTGTAAGATGATGATTATGTAATAGCATTAAATTCTTTGGGAATTCCAAAGGAGTTTTAAAGTAATTCTTAATCCTCCTGCTTTTTCTGTGGATTGGGTGCAATAAATTTAATTCGATAAAAATGTATTGGACACCTACTAAGTGCAAGGCACTAAGTGCTTTTTCAAAATAATTTTTGATTTATGGTTACCTTTATTGCTTCTGATTTTTAAAACTGTTGGGTCTGTAAATTTTCACTTAGATTAGATGATTTTCCTTTGAGGAGATGAATCAATTTCATACACATGGTGGCCAAAAGACTGCCACACAACCTCTCGTCTAGATGAAAAGCTGATTCAGGAAAAGGCTGGTCTCATAACACACCCTACCTCATATGCAGGAATGCGAGATGATATTAATATGAAGTGTGGCTGTAAAGCACATGAAGAGCTGTCATCATTTCTATAGACTCCAAGCCCATTTCTCTTTGATAATAAAGGGTAGGAATGACTTCCAGAAATATTGCTTCTATAAGGGGAAAAAAGGGGAATAAGTGAAGTTTTACTTTTTTCTTCCCTTGAATTTTGATACATGAGCAGCAGATGTCCTCTGGGCAGCAGCTGGACTCTACAAGGCAATGGCCTCAGTGTCGGAGACTCTTCCTGTGGTTTGGGGGAGCAGCAGTGAATGGGGCTCCCCGGCAGGGTGAGGCCAAATCTGCCCTCTGGGCCTCTTCTCCATTTGTGGGATGCTGGAAAGGTCTCTTGGAACTGACTTAGCTCTTGCTGGGCATTTAAGTTGAATGTAATGACATACTCAGGGGTTCAAAATGACATCTTAAAAGGAGTAGTTGAGAGATTTTAAATTTCCTTCTGGGCCTCAGGGGTTTCTGAGTAATATCTTCATTCTCCCCACAGCCACCCCCAACCCCATATACCAAGAACAGGAGCTGCCTTATGCTTCTTAAAATTACATATGTGCCTTGAACAAGCAAATGTACATACACACACACTCAGAATGTTCAGACACACAGAAATCCACTTATACCATCAGTGGGTGAATTTGAATGACTTCACGCACTGATGGAATTTTAGAATTTCAGGTTCTAATGTTTGACGCTATGACCCTTGGGCAAGTAATGTTACCTCTCTAGGCCCCAGTTTCCTCATCTGAAACATAGGTGAGCTAGATTGCATGATCTCTAGAATCCAAAGGAAAAAAAAAAAGTCTAAGGAATTGCACAAGTTGTGATTGTAATAAATGGCAGATAGCCAGGTGCGGTGGCTCATGCCTATAATCCCAGCACTTTGGGAGGCCAAGGTGAGAGGTTTGCCTGAGCTCCGGGTTCGAGATCAGCCTGGGCAACTTGGCAAGACCTCATCTCTACAATAAAAAAACAAAAAAATTAGCCGAGCATGGTGGTGTGTGCCTATAGTTCCAGCTACTTGGAAGGCTTAGGCGAATGGATCACCTGAACCCAGCAGGTCAAAACTGCAGTTGCCATGAGTGTGCCACTGCACTCCAGCCTGGGTGACAGTGAGACTCCAACTCAAAATAAATAAATAAATAAATATCAGATAGAATGCATGAATAGGATAAGGATTGAATTTCTGTAAATTCATCATACAGTATGACTTTGGTCACCAAATGCATCAATATTTCTCTATTTTGGGTAATAAATGAGAGTTATATTTATATATACAAATATAAATGAAAGTTATATTTGAATATATTTGGATACCATTTGGATACTCTTACTCCATAAAAAACACTTGTGGAAAAATGTTATTTTTGCTTGACAATTTTTTATAGAAAATCTACAGCATCCACAATATAGCTTCATTGCAGGGTTAAGAATATTTAAAGCAAGCCAGGCTCAGTGACTCAGCCTGTAATCCCACGCCTTTGGGAGGCTGAGGTGAGTGGATTGCCTGAGCCTGCGGGTTTGAGACCCGCCTGGGCAGCGAGACCTCATCTCTACAATAAATCAAAAAATCAGCTGGGTGTGGTAGCGCATGCCTGTAATTCCGGCTACTCGGAAGGCTGAGGTGGAAGGATCGCCGGAGCCCAGCAGGTCGAGGCTGCAGTGGCGGGGAGCGGCCACTGTACTCCAGTCTGGGCGACAGAGTGAGACTCCAACTCAAAAAAAAAAAAAAAAAAAAAAAAGAAGGATGAGGTGGAAGGATGGCACGAGCCCAGGAGTTACAGACCAACCTGGGCAACATAGTGAGATCCTGTCTCAAAAAACAAAAAAGAAGAATATTTAAGTAAGTTTTGAATGTACATAGTTCCCTCTTTAGAAAGCATGTTTAAGACCACTGTTCTTGTTATGTCTATAGTTATGTTTAAGACCATTATTTCTACTGATATTTTATAGGATATGAGCCATATAATGATACAAGATTTCTGCATGTTAGCTGAATTATTCTAGCACGAATTCTAGGTATCCTAGAATGGTCTGGAGCCTTCAATAGATGGAAGTTTGCTTACCGCCTGGGCAAGGCTTCTAACGATGCCAAAACAAGCTGTTTCTCCAAAGCTTCATGTAATCCCACTCGCTCTCTCACAGTCTGGGAGAGGCGTGGTTGGCATTTGGGTTTTAACAAGCTAGAGCAGCGTGTTCCACTCACCCAAGGGGGTCGAACTTTGAATAACTCCTCTGAAAAACAAACAGCAGCAGGCTGGGCTGATTACTTCATGCTTCTCCCAGCCAAGTCCACATAGATAAAGGCATCAAAAATAAAGCTGTACCAGGGCAATATTCCAAATGACAATAATTATAGCCATTTTCACACACTCTGGATTCCTTATCCACTTAGTCCTGTGGCTGCGTGTTACCAGTCATTTCAGGTCAAGAAACAAAGCTCAGCAAACAAGCAACCCTTTTCTCGGGAAAACCAGTTAATCAATTTATAGGCTTCACATTCATCTGTACCCTTCTTCCTGGCTTGAAGTGATTTCCTATTTGTTACAATCTCGCCAGAGAGTGAGTCAGTGAAGAAAAAAAGATGGTAGAACTCAAATCAGTTTTGTTGCTTTCTTTTACACACTGTAAATCAGAAAGGTTAACTGTAAGCATGGCCGGTTCCTCCTCTCTTTCCTCTCCCTTTTTTACTTGCTTTTTTTCCTGCTTCCATTCTCATTTTCAGTTTACCTCTTTTTTCACCAATTATTCTGTTCTGAACCTATTTATTTGCTTTTTTCCTATGTTCATACTTCTTTCTCCTCATCGTTTTTGGTCTTGTAAACCTGAGAGGATTTAGGATTGCAGTGGAGGTACTGATACTTAAGCTTTTGTTGTTCACCTGAAATCTTTTTTGTTTTTCTTACCAATTAACTTGAAATACACAATAAAGAAAAAAGAGCTCATTCTGAACATACTTTAAAGAGTGACACCCACACACTATTCCAGAAAGATAGGGCTATCTTTTTCTGTGAGAATTTGTATGTAAATCCATTTGTTCCTACAGTGCTTACATAAGTTATAAAGTTTTCAGATGCTACTCACTCTTATGTAGGGCAATTTTCTCCCAAATTATTTTCCTTAGGCACTTTTCTCTTTGTCTCTCCAGGAGCTCCTCCTCTTCTGTTTTGGGTTCGTTTAGTGTCCCATAAATAGCAGCAGCTTCCCTAGGTGTTAGCCAATCTAAGCTAGACACACAAGCAATGTAATGGTGCTTCCAAGCACCATACTCATTATCTGTTGGAGTATAGGGCAGAAACCATCCAAACTTAATGCATTTGGGCATCCATAAGCAGTCCTTCAGAAAAACAAACAAGAGAAAGATTCCACATTTTTAAAGACAATTTTCTAGCAATAATTTTCAGGTACACGGATTATTTTTTAAAATTACATTGAGATTCCTGGTACAATTGACTTGCCGTCTAAACTTGGCTTGTAAGTAAGAAGTATTTATTCCATAGGGAAAATATTGGATGAAATACATATTATATATGAGTATATGTATTAGCCATCTTTGTGACACTTAGCCAATATTTCCATAGCATTTGGTTACATTAACCCTGATTCTGATAATTCAGCTTCTAGAAATGGTGAAATAGTTTGTTTTAGAACAGCCCTCTCATTGAGAATAATTTTGATTGATCCATATGCTATTGCCAAAATGCAACCATTTTGACATACAGCAAATTTCGTGTGGTTCCAAATAATCAAACTATAAAAACAACTATTTGAAGGCTATGTCATAAAGCTGTCAATGCTATAAACTATCTCATGCAACCAAGATCCCAGAAAGAAGGGAAATTCAGAGAGGTAAGCCTGATATTTGGCATCACTTTTTATTTCAAGGCATTTGCCAGTTCCAAAGCAAAACTTATTAGGCTGAGAAGCGGAGCAGAAAGTTATGACTGAAAGACTTAGAAGCCAAAAAGAATTTTAGGTATTCTCACAGGGAGGAGAGGACACAAATTGAAATCCAAGGCCCTCTAAGAAGAAGAGCCCTGGTAAAAAGCCCAGGCTTTCAGATGTGATCCTTTTCAGGAAGGATGATACTGAATTAGACAAACTATTATAAGGATTGAATCCCACTTTGAAATATCTCACTCCCCATTTGGATTTATGTGACCTGTTCCTAGCCTAACCACATGCCAGAAACAAAAGTAAATTCTCTCTGGAGGAAGATAACTTCATCCAGAGACTCAAATGATCACATCAGTTTTTTATACTCAATATCAGATAAATTCAGTCAAAATTAGCCAGAGCACACAAATATATGAGAATTGTTTGTTTCTCCTTTGGGTTTTTAGTAACTATAGAGAGATCCTCAGGAGATCCAGACATTGTAATGATCAGATTTGAAATCCAGGGGCAATATTCTATAATTAATAAGTCTAAGAAATCAAATAACTAGCCAGAAATTTTTGGCAAAAGAATCAAATCAACATTCTAGAAAAACATAATAACTGAAATTTAGAACTTAATGGGTAGGTTTGAGGTCAGATTTGAATCCAGCTAAAGAAAAATAATTAGCAAACAGAAAGATAGGTCAGAAGAAAATCCAGACTGAAACACTGAAGGTCAAAAGAATGAAAAATGTATATATGAGAATATGAAACTTACAGACCAGAGCTCTTCTTTTTAGTCTAATCTATGTTTCAGAATCCCAAGAGGAAAAGAGAGAGATAATGGGGGCAGAAACAATATATGAAGGGATAAGCAATATATGAAAAACTTTTCAAAACTGATGAAAGACATTACATCCCAGATTTTTAAATCACTGTAAAACACAAAACAAGATAAATACACATACACACCCATAGTACATCATAATAAAATTGCTGGAAAAAAATGACAGAAAAAAAGGTTTAAAAAGCAGTTAGAGACAATAAAATTGTTCCTTTTAAAGGAACAACGGGGCTGGGTGTAGTGACTCATGCCTATAACCCCAGCACTTTGGGAGGCCAAGACAAGAGGATTGCCTGAGTCCAGGGGTTCAAACCAGACTGGGAAACATGGTGAGACCTTGTCTCTACAATAAATAAATAAAATTAGCCAGGCGTGGTGGTGCCCACCTGTAGTTCCAGCTACCTGGAAGGCTGAAGTGGAAGGATTGCCTGAGCCCAGCAGGTTGAGGCTACAGTAGCCGTGAATGTGCCACTGCACTCCAGCCTTGGTGACAGAGTGAGACTTCGACTCAAATAAGTACAAACTACATGCATACATACACATAAACAAACAAACAACAATAAAACTTCTGAATTCACAAGAAACAATTTATGGAGGCAGAAGACAATGGAATGTTTTCAAAGTTCTATAAAAAATTAACTGCCAACCTAAAATTCAAATTTCTTTTTCTTTTCTTTTTTTTTTTGAGTTGGAGTCTCACTCGGTCGCCCATACTGGAGTGCAGTGGTCGCAGCCTCGACTGCTGGGCTCTGGCAATCCTTCCGCCTCAGCCTTCCGAGTAGCCGGAATTACAGGCATGTGCTACCACGCCCGACTGATTTTTTGATTTATTGTAGAGATGAGGTCTCGCTGCCCAGGCAGGTCTCGAACCCGTGAGCTCAGGCTAAAATTCAAATTTCTAATGAAAATATCCTTTAACTATGAAGGTGAAATAAAGATATTTTCAGACAAACAAAAACTAAGAGAATTTCTCAGCAGTAGACCTGCAAGAGATGAAATATTAAAGAGGATTCAAAAGGAAAATGAACCCAGTGGAAACTCAAAGATACAGAAACAGAAAAAATTTAAAAATGGAAAAAATAAATATATAGTTACTTATAAATAAATACTGACTATGTAAAACAATGGTAATAGAGTCTTGTGAGCTATGTATGTTATATGTCTATATGTATATATATATATGTCCTTGAACAGTACAGGTTTAGTTCGTTTATAAAATTATTTATTTGTTTCTGCCTCATGATGATCCAATTCCACTTAATGTAAATAAATATATTTTCCCTTCCTTACAGTGTTTTTTGTCCCCCATTTTTAATTTTAGATTTAAGAGCTACTCTTGTATGTTGGGGTCTCAGGTGGCCCATTCCCCAAACAGTGAACATTGTACCCAATAGGTAATTTCTGAACCTTGGTCCCCTTTCCTACCTCCTCCCTTATTGGTGTCCCCAGTGCCTACTATTTCCATCTTTATGGCCATTTAGTTCCCTCATATGAGGGAGAACATGAGATGTTTGGATTTTCCATTTCTGAGTCAGTTCACTCAGGATGACGAACTCCAGCTCCATTCATGTTGCTGTGAAGAGCATGATTTCATTCTTTCTTTATGGTGGCACATTTTTCTCAGTAACATTTTCTTTTCTCTAGCTTACTTAGTGGAAGAATACAGTATGTCATGTATGTAACACAAAACATGTGTTAATCAATTGTTTGTGTTATTGGTAAGACTTCCAGTCAACAGTAGGCTATCAGTAGTTAAGTTTTGGGGGAATTAATAGTTATACATTAATTTTCAACTACACGGAGTATTGGCACCCCAAACCCTCACATTGTTCAAGGGTCAATAATATATATATGTATGTATGTATGTATGTATACATACATATAATAATATACATATCGATATATAAAATAAAAAGTATTTAACAACACAAGCACAGAAATGGGGGGATGTAAATAGAGTTGAAGGATTCTAAGCTCCTTGCATTGTCTTGGAGATGGTAAACAACACAAGGATGGATGCTGTAATCTCTATGGTAGCCATGAAAGAACCGTTAAAGAATTCATAATTAACAATCAAAAAAGATTTAATTAATCCAAAGGAAGACAACGAAAGGAAAAAAAGGAACAAACAAAAAATAAATAGTAAGATGACGAATTTAAACCCAAATATACATACTTACATAAATATAAACAGACTAAATACTCCAGTTAAAAGTTAAAGATTGCCAAATGTTACACACACACACACACACACACACACACACACACACACACACACACACACACACACCCCTACCATCACCATACTCTGTTTACAAGACATAGCGTAAATATATAGACATCAAAAGTTTGAAAGTAAAAAGAAGACAATATGCCATACAAACACTAACACCGGATTCTGAGGACTCTCTCTATGTGCTAGAAACCCAGGACTCACAGAAGGCTTTTGCCTGTGACCCCTCCATAGAGAGCTGACTCGTCTCTGAGATCAGATCTCAACACAAGCCCACTTTGGAAATTTTGTACAATATAAAAAACTAAATTACTGACTTGTATTTAAAGTATGTCTACCATTGCATTTTATTAAATCTTCTCAACAAAAATGAAGAGACAAATAGGCCAGGCAGAAATATTGGCAGAGGGTGTTGATTTTAAACAGCTGCTGCTGTTAACTCCTTTTAGCTGCCTCTAAAAGATTAAGATGTATGTTCTCTACAGATGTCAGCCAAGGAGGGAGCAGCTGAAGCCGTCAGTGTGAAGCAGTTTTCTAGAGCTGAGTTATCATAGGTAAAACAACATCGTATAAATTCCGAAGATCAGATCTATTTTCATGAAGAAAAATGAACTACTTTAACCGAGATTAGATATTTTCTAAATCATTGCACTGAACATTTAAAGGTGTTTAAAATTATACAAGTTGGAATAGTGTAATTCTCTGATTTATTTATAGAAGTAAATTATTGTATTTCACATGTCCCCATCTTTTTTCTCTTAAGGGTAAGTTAATTATGGTTCAGGTGCCCTCAGCTATTCTCTTCAGGAAAAGGAGCTACCCCAATAGTCCCATGACAGATTACAGTTGTATTTGTGCCCTGTTACTAGGAGGTGACAAGTAGTAAACCTGTTCAGTTAAAAACTTCCAGGGCCAGCTGACTTGGGCAGCTGCACATAAATCTTTCGGATTCAAAAAGGAAAAGATATATAGAGAAATGAAGCGTGGTAACACTGTAGAGAAATCCACTTTGGTCACTTGTATTCTTTCTGAAAACCAGTCTTGGACAAACCTAAAAAGGAAGATATAGAAATTTAGTTCGGAACACTAATATCTAAAGTTGACTAAAAATTCGGTATAAATATTGGTCATTATTCTTTCTTCAATGTTCTACCTATCAAAAAAAAATTAAGCCCTGAATGAAATAAGGCTAGATTTTAAAATGAATATCGTAGCCGGGCGTGTTGGTTCAAGCCTGTAAACCCAGCACCTCGGGAGGCCAAGGTGAGAGGATTGCCTGAGCCCAGGGGTTTGAGACCAGCCTGGGTAGCTTGGTGAGATCTCATCGCTACAATAATTCAAAAAACCAGTTGGGCATGGTGGTGTGCGCCTGTAATTCCAGCTACTTGGGAGGCTGTGGTGGCTGTGAGTGTGTCACTGCACTCCAGCCCGGGCAACAGAGTGAGACTCCAACTCAAAAAAAAAAAATACTGTATCCACTTTGAATTTTCCATTCTAAAGAGGAAGGTGAATGATAACAATATCTAAGATTCACAGAAATAAAAACATCTGAGGTCAACCTAGTTGTTTGAGCCGTAAACCTGATTTTTTTTTTCCTTTCCTTTCATCTAAATTCAATAAACCAGCAAGTCCTGTCAGCTCTACCTCTAATCTATATCCCCAGAGTAAACTACTTCTCATTATCTCCACTGCTATTGCTCTGGTCCAAGACACCTATATCTTTTCTGCGCTATTCCAACAGTCTGGGGATTCATCTCCCTGAGAAGATTCCAGAATCTAGTCTTCCTAGAGTCCATTCTCCACACAGCAGCTCAAGTCACTCATGCCAGCAAAGCAATACAATGACTTCCCAGTGCAATTAGAGTAGAAACCAATAGCTACATCTCATTTGGTGTTCAAATTTTAAACGCCTTCCTCTCATCAGGAACAAAGCGAGAAGGTTCACTCTCTCTTCTTCAATTGAGCATGTATCGAAGGTTCTAGTCAGTTCAATGAAGCAAGGAAAAAAGCATATGATTTGGAAAGGAAGAAGTAAAACTTTCTCAATTCGTGAACTATGTAGGGCAGAATCTAAAAATACCTATTAGAAACAACTAAGAAATCTGAAAAATGACGATTTAAAGTGTTTCATTTTCTTTTACTATCGTTTTTAATGTCTATAAGATCTGTAGAAATATCCTCTTTTTCATTACTGATATCAATAATTTGTGTTCTCTTTTTTTTTTTTTTTTTTTTTGAGTTGGAGTCTCACTCTGTCACCCAGACTGGAGTGCAGTGGCCGCTCCCGGCCACCGCAGCCTCGACCTGATGGGCTCCGGCGATCCTTCCGCCTCAGCCTTCCAAGTAGCTGGAATTACAGGCATGCGCTACCATGCCCGGCTGATTTTTTTTTTTATTTATTGTAGAGATGAGGTCTCGCTGTCCAGGCGGGTCTCGAACCCGCGGGCTCAGGCAATCCACTCACCTCAGCCTCCCAAAGGCGCAGGATTACAGGCTGAGCCACCGAGCCCGGCTGTGTTCTCTTTTTAAAATCACTCTTGTTAGGAGTTTATCCATTTTATTGCTATTTTCTTAAAAAAAATAGCTTTTGTTTTCATAGATTTTTCTCTATTGTTGGTCCAGTTTCTATGTTATTGATTTCCATGCTTATCTTTATCGTGTGTTTCTTCCTACTTTGAATGTAATTTGCTCTTTTTTTCCAGTTTCTTAAGATGGAAATTTAGATAATTAATTTTAAACTTTCTTTTTTTTCTTTTCTAATATAGTCACTTAAAATGAATTTTAAGTTGTTATGCTATGCTTCAGTTACATTACACACTTATAGATATATTTTTTTCTTCATCATTCAGTTCAAAATATTGTCTAATGTCCCTTGTGGTTTTTCTTATGACTGCAGATTATTTAGAAGTGGGTTGTTTTCCAAATATTTGGGGATTGTCTAGATATTTTATTTCCAACAATTTTAAATTTTATTGCATTGCTGTTAGAGAATATGCTTTATTAGATTTCAACATTTTGAAACATATTAAGTCATAAGGTTTCAACATTTTGAAATGTATTGAGTCTTATTTTGTAGACCAAAAAAATGACCTACATGGATGAATGATATTTTTGTCCATAGAAAGAATATATATTTAGAAGTTGTTGGGCTTAGTTTTCCATAAATATCAATTAGGTTAAAGTAGTTGAGAATTGCTCAGGTCTTCTATATAATCACTGATATTTTTTTTTAGTTGTTCTATTAATTAATTCTGTCAATTTTGATTGAAATTCTGCTATTTGATACATATACATTTATAATTGTTATGTCTTTTGAAGAATTGACAGTCATCATTAAAAAATGTCCCTTTAGCTCTCTGGTAATATTTCTTATATCAATATCTATTTTGTCTAATATTAATGTTGCCATCTATATTTGTGTGCTTACTATTTGCATGGTATATCTTTTTCCATGCTTTTACTTTTAACCAACCAGTGTTTTTAGAGTTAAAGAATGTTCCTCATAATCAGTATATAGTTAGATCCTAGATTTTTTTTTTTGAAGCTTATTTGACAATTATTGCCATTTAATTTTAGGGTAAATATAACTTACTGATTTGATTAAATTCAAGTCTCAGTTTTATTATCTGTTGTTTGGTTGTCCCATTTGTTTTATAATTTTATTCCTTCTCTCTTGCCTTGGTTTAAGTTAATCGAAAGGGTTTTGTTTATTTGTTTGTTTTTGTTTTGTATTTCATTTTAAGTGTTTATTGACTTTTCAGTGATACTTCTTGCATTCTTTCAATTTTTTTTTTTTTTTGAGTTGGAGTTTCACTCTGTCGCCCAGACTGGAGTGCAGTGGCCGCTCCCGGCCACCACAGCCTTGACCTGCTGGGCTCTGGCGATCCTTCCACCTCAGCCTTCTGAGTAGCTGGAATTACAGGCGTGCACTACCATGCCTGGCTGATTTTTTTATTTTTATTATAGAGATGAGGGCTCTCCAAGTTGCCCAGGCGGGTCTCGAACCCGCGGGCTCAGGCAATTCACTCACCTCGGCCTCCCAAAGGCGCGGGATTACAGAGCCTGGCCATTCTTTCAAATTTTTGCTAGAAAGTACAACATGCATCTTTAACTTTGCATTCCCATCTTTTGTTATTATATATTACATCTATATTTCTTATAAATCCCACAATACATTGCTTTTGATTAAACATTCATATGATTTTAAAATAATTTAAATTTTTTATATTTTCCCACACATTTACCATTTCCCATGCTCTTCATTCCTGCTTATAAATCCAAGTTTCCATCTGGTATCAATTTCCTTAGCCTGAAAAACACCCTTTAGTATTTCTTTGGTGCAGGTCTTCTGATAATGAATTTAGTCTGTTTCCCTTTAACTGAAAATGTCTTTATTTCACTCTAATGTTTGTGGTACCATTATGATCCCATTCATCAATTTCAATAATTATCAACTTGTAGCCAGTCTGGTTTCTGCTATATTCCCCTCTTTTTCCCTCACTTCCATATCATTTAAAAGCAAATCCCAGTTGCCATAGCATTTCACTCATAAGTTTCTCAGTACGTATCAGTTAACAATAAGGCCTTTTTTTTTTGAGTTGGAGTCTCATTCTGTCGCCCAGGTTGAAGTGCCATGGCATGCTCATGGCCACCCCAGCGTCGACTGGCTAGGCTCTGGTGATCCTTCCACCTCAGTGTTCCAAGTAGCTGGAACCACAGCTCACTGCCACGCCTGGCTAATTTTTGATTTATTGTACAGATGAGGTCTCACCAAGTTGCCTGGGCTGGTCTCGAACCCTTGGGCTCAGGCAATCCACTCGCCTTGGCCTCCCAAAATGCTGGGATGACAGGCTAAGCCACCGAGCCCAGCCAGGACATGTTTTTAAAAACATATACTATCATACCCATTATGATACCTAAACAATTTTTAACAATAATTTCTTCATGTGGTGTCTTTTTCAAAATGACATCCTTCAAGAAAACTTATTGTATTGCATTGCATGCCCACTAAGCACAGATGGGTCTTGAATGAGCACAAAATCCAAGGCCCCTCCAGGGTCCCTCTGGGGAGGCATACAGGCCTTAATCCAAAGAGACATTTCATGGACCATAAAAGAGGCATTTTGTCACCGCAGCTGCTAACTACAAAAATATATATATATATATTCTTAATACCTGATTGTCCTCATTAGATATTGGCAACAAACATCTACTGCAGGCCCAGGCCACTGGATAGGTGGTCATGTTTGATAAGAACTGCCAGGCCGGGCTCACACCTATAATCCCAGCACTTTGGGAGGCTGAGGTGAGAAGATTGCTTGAGTCTGTGGGTTCGAGATCAGCCTAGGCAACTTTGGCGAGACCTTATCCCCTATTTAAGAAAATAATAATAATTAGTTGGGCATGGTGGCACGTGCCTATAGTTTCAGCTCCTTGGAGGCCTGAGGCGGAAGGATCACCTGAGCCCAGCAGGTCGAGACTGCGGTGGCCGGGAGCATGCCACTGCCTTCCAGTCTGGGTGACAGAGTGAGACTCCAACTTAAAAAAAAAGAAAGAAAGAAAGAAGAACTGCCAGAGCAAGAAGTTTTCAAAGCAATCTGAGTAGCAGTAAATCAAGCTTTTCCCTGGAACCACTAACCTCCTCCAGGTTTGGTGGAGTTATGGATATCTGTGACCAAGTTTACAGGTAATTGAAAACTTCAGCAATAAGAACCACCAGAACTTATTTACCTCAGGTCATTGGGACTATAGGACTTTTTCTCACTTCTAAGTAGCTTCTGCTGTCTAGTGTTACTGGGCCTAAATGGGCATAGATTTACTCAATGAAAAGAAAGTCATGATAGAACAAATCTTATCCTGCAATGAGTCCTTCCTGACCTAAATTCCCATAAGGTGGGTCAAGCCTTGGAAAGTTCCATGTGAAGAGAAAATGGCACCTCTATTAAGGGACAAAAAGACCTTAGTCTGCTGGGCACGGTGGCTCGCACCTGTAATTCTAGCACTTTGGGAAGCTGAGGTGAGAGGACTGCCTGAAGCCACAGGTTTGAAACCAACCTGAGCAACTTGGCAAGACCTCGTCTCTACAATAGATCGAAAAAATTAGCTGGGTGTGGGGGCACACGCCTGTAGTTCTAGCTACTTGGAAGGCTGAAGCAGAAGGATTGCCTGAGCCCAGCAGGTTGAGGTGGTGGTGGCTGTGAGCGTGCCACTACACTCCAGTCTGGGCAACAGAATGAGACTCCAACTCAGGAAAAAAAAAAAAAAAAGCCCTAAGACACCTTCATGAACAGGTTCCTGGACACTCGTTAGACCAGAGATGGTGTTGACCACTAACTGCTTTGCCCAAACTGCTGGCTTCACTGGAGTCTCAAACCTGAAAACATCAGAGTTCACTGATGAAACAGACCGACTTCAAGAGGGGCAGATCCAGTTCATCACAATGGTAAAAAAAACTGCTGATAACCCACAGCACCAAATGCTTGATGTCATGATCTGAACTTCAGGTGGCACCACTAGCCATATGCACTACCCTAGGACTAAGATTTACCTGAGAAGGCCAGGTGCGGTGGCTCAAGCCTATAATCTCAGCACTTTGGGAGACTGAGGCGAGAGGATTGCCTGAGCTTGGGGGTTTGAGACGAGCCTGGGCAACTTGGCAAGAGCTTGCCTCTACAATATATGAAAAAAATAGCTGGGCATGGTAGGACGTGCCTGTGGTTCCAACTACTTGGAAGGCTGAGGCAGAAGGATCACCTGAGCCCAGCAGGTGGAGACTATGGCAGCCGGGAGCATGCCATTGCACTCCAGCCTGGGCAACAGAGTAAGACTCCAATTCAAACAAAGAAAAAAAAATTGTGCAGTTAGGCCATTGGACCACACAGAATTGGAATACTAAGGTGGATCACATACAATACCTTCATTGTAAACGCAACGTTTATGTTTAAAGGTCTATACGCTCAAATGAAGTGACTGCATCTTAAAGAAAGCACTTGGGCCGGGCTTGGTGGCTCAGCCTGTAATCCCAGCACTTTGGGAGGCCGAGATGAATGGATTGCCTGAGCCCGCGGGTTCGAGACCTGCCTGGGCAAATTGGCGAGAAGTCGTCTCTACAATAAATCAAAAATTAACCGGGCGTGGTAGCACGCACCTGTAGTTCCGGCTCCTTAGAAGGCTGAGGCGGGAGGATCGCCAGAGCCCAGCAGGTTGAGGCTGCGGTGGCTGGGAGCATGCCACTGCTCTCCAGTCTGGACGACAGAGTGAGACTCCAACTCAAAAAAAATAAAGAAAGCATTTGGCTTTAAAAAGTTGATGAAGGATATTCAACCACATCTCTGCTTAAGCCTACTGATTTATGCTTAGAAGAATTGCAATCGGGCCGGATGTGGTTGCTCATGCCTGTAATCCCAGCACTTTGGGAAGCTGAGGTGGGAGAATAGTTTGAGAGCCCAGGAGTTCCAGATCACCTGGGCATCAGTTAGACCTCCTCTCTACAAAAAATACAAAAAATTAGCTGGGTGTGCTGGCATGTGTCTGTAGTCCCAGCTACTCAGGAGGCTGAGGCAGAAGGACCTCTTAAGCTCAGGAGGTCAAGGCTGTGGTGAGCCAGGCAATCATTGCACCACTACACTCCAGCCTGGATGACACAGTTAGGCCCTGTCTCAAAAAAAGAGAAAATAATTGCAATAGTGGAACTGCCATAAGGGCCTAGAATATCTGGCAAGAAGTTACTCTGATTCATGCTGTATTATTACCCCACAAGGCCTGTATAATTGGTCAACTATGCCAGACTCTGGATGAAGACCTCTGTAAGGCTGACTCTTCTAATTGTCTTCAGTTATTATAAGTTGCACATAGTCATTCCCCCACTTCCTTTGTTGAGCTACTTTGGCATTCAGGAATCAGTGGATGGTGAAGATCATTTGAGGAGGGATGGTACACACCTCCCTCTGTTCTTAAAGAGTACTCATATAAAAAAGAACAGTACATTCCTCTTTTAATTTTTCATCCCTGGTTTGACATCTGCAGGTAGATATGGACTGGGCATGGTGGCTCATGCGTGTAATTCCAGCATTTTGGGAGGCCAAGGTGGGAGGATTGCTTGAGTCCAGGAGTTCAAGACCAGCCTAGGCAACAGAGTGATACTTCATCTTTACAAAAAAATCAGAAAACTAGCTGGGCTGGTGGCATGTACCTGTTGTCCCAGCTACCTGGGAGGCTGAGGCAGAAGCATTTGCCTGAGCCCCTTAGGTGCTCAAGGCTGTGGTGAGCCATGAGTGTGCTATTGCACTCCAGAATAGGCAACAGAGTGAGACTCGCCGACTCAAAAAGAAAGAAAGAGAGGGGGAGAGAGAGAGAGAAAGGGAGGGAGGGAGTGAGGGGAGGGAGGACGGGAAGGAGGGAGGGAGGGAGGGAGAAGAAAAGAAAGGAAGGAAAGAAAAGGAGGAATAGTTATCTGAATGTAGGGATAGAGTGAGGGACCTGAGAGTCTAACTGGTTCTTCTGCAGCTTTCAAATAATCTCTCCAATTTCAGCCTTCAATTCTCGAACGCTTACGGGATTTTGTGCAATGAACTGACTTTCTTCTCATCAGTTTCCTTCTCTGTGCACATTAGTCTTAATATTTCTTCTGTTTTTCTGTCATTTACCATGTCTTCATTCAGTTTCCACTTGCACGTGTATGATTGTGGTTACAGATGTCTCTTAGTTTCCTGCAAGGTAGTATGTTTCTTCTTCTTTGTTGATTTGGGCTGATTTTCAAGAGAAAAAGACTATAGAAATCTTTTTACTCTATCAATTTAAAACTGGAACTCAAGATTTTTAACGGGGTTGAAATTCAAAGCAAAGATATATTCACTAAGATATTCTTTCTTTCTTTCTTTCTTTCTTTCTTTCTTTCTTTCTTTCTTTCTTTCTTTCTTTCTTTCTTTCCTTCTCTCAAGACCAGTGCTACTGGAAGAAATTTATTTTGTTTCCTTTTAAGCGGCTGTCTCTGATACAAGACCAAATTCTCTTCCCAACTAGAACTAACAGACCATATTATGTGATGTATTAAATCATTCTTTTGACACAAAGCTGGTCACACTCTGAAATGCCAGTCATTTCTCCTGACTGGGTAGCAGGTATAGAAAGCACTAGCCTGCCGTTCGTGGATCAGTGACAAGGTTAGCTCAGCCTAGCATGGCCACAGGAAAGATGGCAAGAGACTTGGTGGTACTATTGCCATGTGCAGATGGGGAGAGGGAGGAGATGGCCCTTAAATGACTGGGAGATTGGCCGTTTCCAGGGGGTTAAAAAAAATAAAAAATCCTTTGAAGATTAGGAGAGCCAGGTTTTTCACTTTTGGAAAAAAGATATACAAATATGTACAGGAAGAAAGCTAGAATAATCCATATGGAGTCGGACTGAAATTGGAGATAGTGTAAAATATCGTGCTTTTTAATATGTATACAAATGATGTACAAATAAAGACATATGAGTATATGTATGTGTGTGTATACATATATTTTCACCTGGAAGCAGTGACACCTCAGGAGCAATGAGCACACCATGAACCCAGATTTTGATTTCTCAATTCCATTCTCCAATAGCATAAACCAGGGTTCATTGGAGAAATGGTTGATACCATGGCAGAGTCAAGGCAAGTACATGATATCCACTGAAAGTAACAAAGTACTCTAAAAATGATGGAAATGCCAAAAGAACACAGAAACCAATTTAAAAGGGTCCCCACTGGCAAAATATGGAATAATTTGAGAAAAAAAAAATTAATGTAATTTATTGTAGCCTATTGAATAAAAGTCCGTGAGTCCATACTGATAAATATATACACAAATAAATACATGAATGAGGGAGAAGAAAAACTACCTCACAACAGAGCACCAGTGAGTGCATGCAGAAGGAATTAATACATTAAAAAATCACCACTTCGGTGCCACATAGTAATTAATTCAGATGAGACTCATCAATAAATGTTCAAACTCCTGGATGAAACTTTGATGAGGAACGGGTTATTTGCATAGATTCAAATACATTTTAACTACCTTAGAAGTAATCACTCAAGCCGGGCTCCGTGGCTCAGCCTGTAATCCTGCGCCTTTGGGAGGCTGAGGTGAGTGGATTGCCTGAGCCCGCAGGTTCGAGACTCGCCTGGGCAACTTGGCGAGACCTCATCTCTACAATAACAATTTTAAAAATCAGCCGGGCGTGGTAGCGCACGCCTGTAATTCCGGCTACTCAGAAGGCTGAGGTGGAAGGATCGCCGGAGCCCAGCAGGTCAAGACTGTGGTGGCTGGGAGCGGCCACTGCACTCCAGTCTGGGCGACAGAGTGAGACTCCAACTCAAAAAAAAAAACAAAAAAAAAAAACAGAAGTAATCACTCAAAGACTTCTATATCATTTATTTATTAAGTACAAATTAAATGCAAAATACTTAATAATTAATCATCTCAACCAAGTGCTAAAGTCATCACCAGCAATGGAACAAAATGACATGCCCCCTGACATGACCCATTGAGAAAAACACAGCATCACTTCTGTGTTATTCCTGCCAAGGATGTGTCACCTGGAGGTACTCAGGTACTTGGGAAAAACATCAGCAGGCCATAAATTGAAGGTCATTCAACAAAGTAGCAGGACTGTGTTCTTCAAAGTGTTAGGTAATAAAGACAAGGAAAAACTGAGCGATTGTTCCACACTGAAGGTAGATCTAGAGACATGAAAACTAAATAAAATAGGACTGAACTATGGACTGAACTATGAACCAAAAAGGATAGGGTAATTAAGGAACTGTTGAAGCAATCAGGAATATTAGGATGGAGACTGTGGACTGGATATCATAATGTATCAGTGCTGACTTCCTGCTTTGACGGGAATACTTAGATTTTTCAGCAGACTGTCCTTGTGTTTCAGGAAACACACACCGATATGTTTAGGGTAATGAGCATTATGTTTGCTCTCAAGTGATTTAGAATAATAAGGCAAAAAAATGGTAAAATGTCAACTATTAAATTGTTAACTATTAAAATATCAACTAAATGGAGGGATCCAGATGAAAGGGATTAAAGGTATTACTTGTACTATTTTTTGCAACTTTTCTGTAAGTTAGAAATCATTGCAAAATAAAAATAATCTTTTTGAAAAAAGCTAAGAGGTTGTCTGCTTCACTTCCAAAGTTTAATGTGATGTGTTCCTAATCCCCTGGCCTTGTTTAAAGTCACTGCTCTTTATTGATTCCTGTCCGTGTAGACTTGTCACATCCTGAGACAAAACAGAGTGGCTTAAAATGAACCTGCTGGCATGTCAGTCTGAGGAAAGTGTGTGTGTGTGTGTGTGTGTGTGTGTGTGTGTTTGGTTTTGAATCAGATTCTCACACTGTTGCCCAGGCTAGAGTGCAGTGTCACGCTCACTGCCACCACAGACTCGACATGCTGGGCTCAGGTGATCCTTCCGCCTCAGCCTCCCGAGTAACTGGGATTATTGGCATGCACTACCATGCCTGGCTAATTTTTTTATTTATCGTAGAGACGAAGTCTCACCAAGTTGCCCAGGCTGATCTTGAACCCCTGGGCTCAAGCAATCCTCTCACCTCCGCCTCCCAAAGTACTGAGATTACAGGCGTTAGGCACCATGTTCGACCTTGTGTGTGTGTTTAAGCAGGAATGAGGACAAAGAACAGAATTGTGCCTGTACTGGTAGCATGAAGTATCCACTGACAGAGGCGTCACTTAGGGGTATCTTCTCAGTAGCAATGAAAAAGCACATGTCATAACTGTAATTTCCTTAGATAGAGATTAACATTCAAGCTGGAGGAAACTGTGACAATGCCAAGAACAGTTAATCTCCCACGGATCACTGTCCTAACTCCTCATTGCCTGAGGTAGGCTTCGGAATCACTTTATTAGCCTTTAAGATAAAATTTACTCTCATTTACTTTGCAATTATAAAACAGATTAATAAAGTAAGAGGTAAACAGAGATGTTTCCAAGCTCCTTTACAAAAAAGGGTCTCGGTGTCTTTAGATTTTTTATCCCTTCCCACCTGACAGCATCCATTGTTCCATCCCAGCAAAGGAGAATTGAATATGAATTATTCCATTATACATGTTTTATATTTGCTCCTAGTCTATGGTGCTACAAGGCCAGATTTAGGTATAATGAATCTTAAGCAAGAAGAAAGGAAAACGCTTCCAACACATAAAAAAAAAAATCCATACAAGAGCAGCAGAATTAGAGTGTAATGACATTGCGGCTCATCGCGTTTTGGTTAATGTTGTAAAATAAGAAATCCGTAAAGAGAAATAGCAACATGAGAGGAAACAATGAACAAAATGTGCTTTGCTCATTTGTTGTGACAAGGATAGTTTCATTTAAATAATTCATGATAATGCTTTGCAGTGTGCCACTGAACGTGCAACGTGTGCTTTGCAAAAATAATAAGGCTTAGTAATATGGGACTGAAATTTAATTCTCTGCCCTTAAAATTCTGATAAGAAGTAGAACAAAGCTGCCAGAATGGTGATGAGAAAATGACTGGGAAAACAGCTTGAAGAGGCCTGTGGAGGGGTGAGTGGATTTGGCAGAGGTCCCCATGTTCTAGTTGCCTAGTAGCACCTCTTGGACTTATCTGAGGCTTCTTTACAAACACCTTATGGTTTGGTCAGGGTGTGCGGTGCTGCTCACCCAGTTTCAGTCCCAGGTGCATGTTGGTGTTGTTAACAATTATTGTTATTTTATTTTTTACTTTGCTCTCAGCAGAATCACACTGATGTCTTTGTTTTGTTTTGTTTTGTTTTGTTTTGTTTTGTTTTGTTTTGTTTTGAATCAGAGTCTCACTCTGTGGCCCAGGCTGGAGTGCAGTGGCACAATCACGGCTCACAGCAACCTTGACTTCCTAGGCTCAGGCGATCCTTCCACTGCAGCTTCCCTATTTGCTGGGACTACAGGTGCATACCACACCCGGCTAATGTTTTGATTTTTTGTAGAGACCAAGTCTCGCTATGTTGCCCGGGCTGGTGTCCAACTCCAGGGCTCAACAAAGTGTTGCGATTACAGACATGAGCCATCACACCTAACCTGGTGCATGTTTTAAGGGAGCTTCAAGGGGATGATACAAGTGCAAGTGGAAATGTACACCTGAAACCACAGGGATTTATGCATCCCCTGGGTTGCATGGAAAAGAAAGACAAGCTGGCGAGTGACAAATGCCAACAGCCATACAAATGCCTTTGGATTCAACAATTCATCTTCTAGGGGTTTATCCTGAAACAATGATTAAAGTATATATCTAAGGATTTAGCTAAAGGATGTTCCTGTAAGTGTTGTTTAAATAGCAAAAGTCAGGGAAAACAAGCTAAACGTCTGCCGTAAGTTACGGCACAGCTATACAATCTAATAAATCTTCCTAGTAATCAGCAGTGTAAGTAGAAAGGGGAATCTGTGCACTAATTTCAAATACTTAGATGTGCTGGGGAATGTAACAGCAAGATTATGAAGCATAATCTCTTTAAAAAGAAAATCAAAATCAGGTCAGATGTAGTGCCTCATGCTGGTAATATCAGCTCTTTAAAAGGCTGATGTGGAAGAATTGTTTGAACCCAGGAGTTTGAGACCAGCCTAAGCAATAAAGTAAAACTTTGTCTCTAAAAATAAATATTAAAAAAGTAATTAAAATGGAAATAAGCAAATTATAGAAATTTTAAAAACTCACAAGACAAGCTGGGTGCGGTAGCTCATGCCAAAAGTAAAAGTATTCTGTGTGCTCCCACACCCAGGGCAGATGTCCTCTCCAAGGAAAATAACCTCCAGACTAAAATACTATTGGGAAGGCCCGCAAAGGAAACAAGTGAGAGATTTTTCATCTCAAGAATTGGAGGTCATGAAACAACCAAGAGATGTAACATAAGCAAGCCTAAAATATTAAGATAAATCAAGGTAATAACAGCAGCACATTTTTTAAATGTACATTTGGCAAGGAAGAAAAAAACAGACATTCTAGAAGAAAAATATATATAGTGCTGGAAATTAAGAGAAAACTAAATGAACAGTTTGGATAATAGACTTGAAACAAAAGAAGAGAAAAATCTTAAGCAAAATCTGAGCTGTGGAATATTATAGTCATCAAAAATGACAATAAAAGTTGAAGACAAGGCCAGGCATGGTGGTTCAGGCCTATAATCACAGCACTTTGGGAGGCTGAGGTAAGAGGATTGCCTGAGCCCCACGGGTTCGAGACCAGCCTGGGCAACTTGGCAAGACCTCATCTCTATAATAAATCAAAAAATTAGCCAGGCCTGGTGGCACATACCTGTAGTTCCAGCTACATGGAAGACTGAGGCGGAAGGATTGCCTGAGCCCAGCAGGTGGAGGCTGCTGTGGCCATGAGTGTGAGCCTAGGCAACAGAGTGAGACTCCAACTTAAAAAAAAAAAAAAGTTGAAGACATTTACCTTGGTTTCATGGACTATTACCCAAATGTGAGCTTCATGAAGTATGCAAACTTCCTGAAATTTCTGGCAAATGTATATTGCATGTGTGTCTTTTCTGGGGAGCAGACTCATAGTTTTTAATAGAGTTTGAATTCTTTTTTTTTTTTTTTTTGAGACAGTATCACTTTGTCACCCAGGCTGGAGTGCAGAGTGTAATCATGGTTCACTACAGCCTTGACCATTTGGGTTCAAGAGATCCTCCCACCTCAGCCTCTCAAGTAACTGGAACTACAGGCACTCACCACCATGCCCAGCTAACTTTTTCATTTTTTGTAGAGATGAGGTCTCACTACATTACCCAGGCTGATGTCAAACTCCTGGACTCTAGTGATTCTCCCTCGTCAGCTTTCCAAAGTTCTAGGATTACAGGCATGGCCATGCCCAGCCTGAATTCCCCTTCTTAAAGGAGTGTATGGCCTCAAATGGTTCAAGAACTAAATTGTATGAGCATGTTTGTGTGGTGGTGCTGATTCACTTATTAAATCAATATTTTTGCATCCTTTCTTATATTCTGAGATTATAATGATGAGGCCAAAAATAGAAAGAACAATAACACAATTCCTGCCTTTGTGGAGCCTCTAGTCTGGTTAGGAAAACAGGATCAATTTTTTTTTTTTTAATCTCACAAACAAATGTTAAATTGCAACTGTAGTAAATCTTCCAAAGAAAGAGTACGTGGTGCTATGACAGTATGTAATTAAGAGAACCATCTGGCAGGAGAGCTGGGGGAGGGTTTCCTGCAGAAGCTGCGTGGGTTAGAGGCAACCAGGAGAAGTAGGCAGTAGCAGTAGAAAAGCCTTCTAGCTTGAGAGCAATGTCAAGGGCAAAGGCAGCCTAGTACCACTGAGAAGCTGGAGGAAGACGAGCGTGGGCGGAACTATGAAGAAAGAGAGAAGAGGGAAAGCTGAAGGGGTGGGGGAAGTCATAGCCTTGTGGGGGGCATTGGATGCCATGTAAGACCTAGGTTTTTAAAATTAAAAATGTTAAAAGGGTCATGACGACATGGTCACAGTGCAGTGTGAGAAGACAGCACTAACTGCACAGTGAGGGGTGAGAAAGTCCAGGAAGACAGGGAAACCAGTTAGAAGGCCCTGGCTCTCGCCCAGGCCAGAGATAATAGTAGCTTGGCCTAAGGCAGTGTTTACAGGGATGAAGAGAATTGAACAGATATGAGGGTGATTGACGGTAACTTGTTAAGTGATGACTATATGACTCCTTGGTTTCTAATATTTGAAACTGGGCAGCTGGTGGTACCATTTATTAAAGTACAGAAAATAGTCATGTTCTGCCTGAAACAATGATATGTACTTGGATATGTTGGAGTTGAGATGTCTTAAAAATATCCAAAAAATAAAAATCAAGTAAACAGCCAGATATAGGATTAGCAGCTCAAAGGAGATGTCTTGGACAGAGATAAAAATGGCCTGATCACTGGAATAGAAATGTTAAGGAAAATCATGTATATGAATTAAGTGGCCTAGAAAGTGAATATAGAGCAAAAAGAAAAACAAGTTTAAAACAGGCTAGAGGAATCCTCACTGTTAATGACAAGCCGAAGATACGTCATTAAACAAAGAACAGACAGGACCAAGGAAGGAGGAAGCCAGACAAATGTTAAATCATGAAATCAACAGGAAGACAGTGTTTTCAGGAGTGAGTATTTGATATTACTGAAAACTAGAGCTAGGTGCAGTGGCTCATGCCTGTAGTCCCAGCACTTTGGGAGACTGAGGTGAGAGGATTGCCTGAGCTTTGGGTTCAAGACCAGCCTGGGCAACTTGACAAGACCTCGTCTCTATAATAAATTAAAAAATTAGCCAGGCATGGTGGCTCACCTGTGGTTTCAGTTTCTTGGAAGACTGAAGCAGAAGGATCAATTGAGTCCAGCAAGTCGAGGCGGGGGTGGCTGTGAGCATGCCACTGTACTCCAGCTTGAGTGATAGGGTGAGACTTCAACTCAAAAAGAAAAAAAAAAGGAAACTACAGAGAGAGCAAGATAACTGGGAAAAAATGTCCTTTGGATACAGCCATGGACTTAGGAGAGCAGAAACCAGTTTAAGATAAGGTGAATAGTGAGTTGGAACTGAGGATTTGGGGACAGTCACTGCAGATGATTCTGGGGCAGGAGTATGGCCCTGGACTATAGTCATGTTTTTCTGACACCTGTTTTTGCAAAATTTTACTGAAACACAGCCACACCCATCTGCTGACATATTGCCTGTGGCACTTTCACACTCATCTGTAGGGCTGAGTAGCTGCAACAGAGATCACAGGGCACACAAAACCCAAGGTTATTTCCTATCTGGGCTTTGACAGAATAAGATTGCCAATCCCAGCTGTAGAGGGATCTAGAAGGAGGGAACAGAACAGACAACACAGGATAGCAGCTAGGTTTTTCTGAATAGACCCTGTTTTCCACATTTGACTGCTACAACCACATAAGTGTTTAAATAATTACCAAACAAAACTGGATTTGATTTTTTTTTTTTTAAACTCTAAAATTCCAAATCTAAACTAAACAAACCTCATTGTCTATTGAGTTAATTGTATAACTATACAGATAGGAAATTATTCTATTTTTAACACAGAAATTTGACTGTATATTTCTAATGTGATATATCTTAAGAACAAAAAGAAATGCAAAAAATATTTTTAACTGATTTCTTTCTTTTTTTTTTTTTTTTTTGAGTTAGAGTCTCACTCTGTCACTCATACTGGAGTGCAGAGGCACGCTCCTGGCCACTGCAGCCTCGACCTGCTGTGCTCCGGCAATCCTTCTACCTCAGCCTTTCAAGTAGCCAGAACTACCGGTGCACGCTACCACACACAGCTAATTTTTGATTTATTGTAGAGACGAGGTCTCGCCAAGTTGCCCGGATGGGTCTCGAACCCGTGGGCTCAGGCAATCCGCTTTCCTTGGCCTCCCAAAGTGCTGGGATTGCAGGCCGAGCCACCAAGCCCGGTCAACTGATTTCAATAATCATACTGGGAGTGGTAGTGATGGTTTTAGTATTCTGGGAGTGTCCTGCATGTATTATGCTACAAAGAAAATGCGTAATTGTATTAGTATCACTGGGAACCAACATTTCCCATGTGAGAAAAAGGAGATACCAATGCAAGATAGAATGGTTAAATAAAAACTCAGTCAACTTGGATTTGGATTGAGAGAATGGATCTGAACTGATGATGCATTGTAACTTTTTTTTTTTTTGAGTTGGAGTCTTACTGTGTTGCCTAGGCTAGAATGCAGTGGCATGCTCATGGCCACCTCAGCCTTCCAAGTAGCTGGAACCATAGGCAGGTACCACCACGCCTGGCTAATTTTTTTATTTATTATAGAGATAAAGTTTTGCCAAATTGTCCAGTCTGGTCTCAAACCTAGTCCAGGCTGGACTATAGTCATGTTTTTCTGACACCTGTTTTTGCAAAATTTTACTGAAACACAGCCACACCCATCTGCTTACATATTGCCTGTGGCACTTTCACACTCTTCTGTAGGGCTGGTAGCTAGCTGCAACAGAGATCGCTGGGCCTACAAAGCCCAAAGTATTTGCTATCTGGCCTTTGACAGAATAAGATTGCCAATCCTAACTGTAGAGAGATCTAGAAGGAGGGAACAGAGCAGAGAATACAGGGATAAAAGCTAGATTTTTCTGAATAGACCCTGTTTTCTACATTTGACCTCTGCCTCTCACCTCTGCCTCCCATAGTGATGGGATTACAGGCATGAGCCACCATGCCCAGCAGAATTGTAACATTTTTAAAGAGTTATTTTCTAGTTCTGGCTACTAAAAATTCCTAGAAACTATGAACAACCAGCAGGAGCACCCTAACAGCAGTAGCTAATACCAAAGACCATTTCTCATCAAAAGGAACTAGAGCTCCTTGGAGAAATGTTGATCTCAAGTCTGAGATGGGAAAAGAACATGACAAGCCTGGAACAGCTTGTCACACCAGAAAGAAAAGAAACTATTAGAAATGATTAGAATATGTCAAAAGAGCTCAAGAGTTATCTTGAAAAGGCTCCACTGGCCAAGCATAGGACAATCTGAATACCAATATGAAAAATAACTGAAATGGATTGAAACATATCAAAATACTTAAATTCATGAGTTCATCATACTACAAAGAACTCAATGATCAACTTTGAAAGATGCTAGAAATCCAATCATTGTTTAGAAAATTGATAAAGTCAATATCTGTCTTTCCTGTGTGAACTGTACCTCAGAGGAAAGTAATCTCATTAATAAAGGAAAGCTTCTCTTTTTTTTTTGAGAAAACAGGATTTATTGAGAGAACAGAAAAGCTCCCACAGTGGGAGGGGACGCGAAGGAGTTGCCTGGAAAGTTTCTCTTTAAATAAGTATTCTGGTCAGGCTCGCTGGCTCAGCCTGTAATCCCAGTACTTCGGGAGGCCAAGATGAGTGGATTGCCTGAGCCTGCGGGGTTCAAGATCATCCCGAGCAACTTGATGAGACTTCGTCTCTACAATAAATTTTTTAAAAAATAGTAGTGCGCACCTGTAGTTCCAGCCACTTGAAAGGCTGAGGCAGAAGGATCACCTGAGCCCAGCAGGTTGACGCTGGGTTGACCGTGAGCGTGCCACTGCACTCCAGCCTGGGCAACGAAGTGAGACTCCAACTCAAAAAATAAAAATAAAATAAAAAATAAAATAAATAAAAAATAATTAAAAAATATATATATATATATTCCAACCAACATACAAAAAAGACAGAGTAGAATGTCAACATTTTGCAACTCCTAATGAAATAATGGACCTACCCAAAGATTGTCAATGACAGGTAACAGCATAAAGTAAAACAACTGGAAATCATGGGCTTCTGAAAAAAGAACACAACACCATCTGTGAAATATCCTTATCAAAAAATCAAACCCAGATCTGATTGGGCCCTAACCTACCAATTTTCAGGAAACTCAGGTGACAGAAAACCATAATCTGCAAAATGTAGATTGTAGGAAACACTGTGGGGAAAAAAAAGGAAAGAAAGAAAGAAAAAAGAGAGCGAGGAAAGGAAACACCAATATATTAAAAGAAATTTGGGTCTTGACACAAACAAATTATTTTTAAAGTAAGATATTATAAGATCACTGAGGAAATTTGAACACTGACTAGATATTTCATGATATGAATAAATTTTTGTTAATTTTTTCAGACTGACAATGGAATTGTGATTTGATTTCTAAAAACAGTCCTTTTTAGGCTGGGCACCATGGCTCACGCATATAATCCCAGCACTTTGGGAAGCTGAGGTGAGAGGATTGCCTGAACTCACGGGTTTGAGACCGGCCTGGGCAACTTGGTGATAAACCATCTCTACAATAAATCAAAAAATTAGCCAAGCATGGAGGTATGTGCCTGTGGTCCCAGCTACTTGGAAGGCTGAGGTGGAAAAATCACCTGAGCCCAGCAGGTCGAGGCTGCGGTGGCCGTGAGCATGCCACTGCACTCCAGCCTGGGCACAGAGTGAGACTCCGACTCAAAAAAATAAAAATAAAAACAGTCCTTTTAAAATAAAAAACCTGTATACTGAAATATTAATTATGAAATGTCATGATGTCTGGAGTTTGCTTCAAAATAATCCAGAGTATCTGGGGGGTTGGAACTTTGGGAAAAGTTGAAATAATATGAAGCATGAGCTGATTATTATTTTAAAAGAATGTTGACTATGTGGGGTTTATTATATTGTTTGTACAGTTTTAATTAAGCTTGAAGTTTTCCAAAATAACATTAAAGAAAAAATAATTTCTAGTAAACAATATCCCTGCTGGTGGCTTTTTCCATTCTCAGTGACCGATGTGCATAGGGAAGAAATGAAAAAGTTGAGTTGATCAAAGATGGGTTTTGCAACGTCAGCTAGCAGGTTAGAAGGGGGTGTGTTCCTTTCTCAAGTTCCTTTAAGAAAGAAGAATACTCTCCAGAAGTTTTCTAACAGCCATCCCCTTATGTTTCCTTGGCCAGAATTAATATCTACATGCCCTTTCCTAAACTAGACAGATGCAATGATCATGATTAATTCCGTTCAACCCTCTTCAATTCACTCTTGGTAGGATGGTGTTACCAGCCACCCTTGAAGCATATAATATCTGAAAGGAATGAATTGAGCTTCTGTCAGGAAGGAGAGGAGGGTGGAACGACTTGGGCAGGTTGGTAGTCAACACTGTCTACCTTATTAACGAGGAATTGATGAAAGACATGAGGAAATAGCTTGAATTAATTAAATAATGAAAACTTGTGAATGAAGCAGAGTATTAGTAATGACCTATATTCTCAAACTTATAATATCTTGAAAAACTCCTTCCTTGTAGCTACCAAATGATTTTTTTCCCTGTTTATCTTTTTGTTATTTTTATAGCGGGAAGTATTTTAGATATCTGAATTTACTTAACATTTTTTAAAATGTATCTTTCTTGAGGCGGTGTTTTACTCTGTTGCCCAGGCCGGAGTGCAGCGGCATGATCACAGGTCACCACAGCCTCTACCTCCACCACAAACTCAATCTCCTGGCCTCAGGCGATCCTCCCTCCCTAGCCTCTTGAGTAACTGGAACTACAGGCATGCACCACCATGCCAGGCCAATTTTTAAATTTTTTTGTAGAGACAAGGCCTCACTATGCTGCCCAGACTGATCTCAAACTCCTGGGCTCAAGAAATCCTCCTGCCCCAGCCTCCCAAAGTGCTGCGATTACAGGCATGAGCCACCATGCCCAGTCCCACTTAACATTTATTTTTTATTTTATTGTTATTTAGTTTTTATTTCTCTGCAATCCAACTAGATGTGGAAGGGAATAAGGAAAATATGGAACCCAAAGAATTATAGTGAGAGCACAAAGATTATAGGAATACTGCAAGCAAATGGGATGGAGAGGGTGCTCTCCCGAGCTATAGAAGGAATGATCTGGTAGTTTAAGATTAAAGAAATCCAATTTATTAGAGTTGTCCACAGTCAGCAATGGTGAACTTTTTGCTAGTCTTGCCATTCTTGGATCCAAAGCCCTCCTTGTTTTGCACAACATTCATGCCCTCTTTCACCTTGCCAAAAACCACATGCTTGCCATCTAACCATTCAGTCTTAGTAGGGCAGATGAAAAACTGGGAACCATTTGTGTTGGGTCCAGCATTTGCCATGGACAAGATGCCAGGACCTGTATGCTTCAAGATGAAGTCCTCATCATCAAATTTCTCCCCATAGATGGACAGGGTATGTAAAGTCACCACCCTGGCATATAAACCCTGGAATAATTCTGTGAAAGCAGGAACCCTTATAGCTGAATCCTTTTTCTCCAGTGCTCAGAGCACAAAAGTTTCCTGCTGTCTTTAGAACTTTGTCTGCAAACAGCTCGAAGGAGACGTGGCCCAAGGGCTCGCCGTTGATAGCGATGTCAAACACGGTGGGGTTGACCATGGCTGATGGGAAAAGACTCAAAGCGGCAGCATCTGCAAAGTCTAACATTTATTGAGTAGCTACTATGTGCCTGGTTTTGCTCTAAATGTTAGAGGCAGAGTCACCAGAGTCCCCGTGAGCTCATTCTAGAGGAGTAGACAGAGTGTACACAAACAAACAAGCACTGCATGTAACAAGCACCACAGTGTCAGGCGGTGCTAAGTGCTACACAGAGAAGTTAAAACATGATCAAGGGCAAGCAGTCCACTTGCCCACAGAGTGGGAGGGAGAACATCAAGTGCATGAACTTGGCCTAATGTAGGCCAGTGACCTTTCCTCTGGTCACTCTGCCCCATTCCCTTCACAATAAAAGAGTTTTGGGCTTCTGGTTTCTCCTTTCCTTTTAAGATCAACATCTATATTTTTAACTGCATCCCCCCCCCCCCCCCCCCCC